>NC_058036.1:16908606-17115791 GCF_019176455.1 Solea senegalensis
AGGGCTGATAAGTGGATATTGATAAAATGTCAGATAATTAAAAGTTAAGTTTTGCTCCAGTAAATTGTGGTTTTGAATTTTGTTTTTATCGACAAATAAAACACTAAAAATATATGGCAAAACATTTAATAGCAATAATGTGTCTGAAAATGTGTTTGCACACTTGCACAGTGCAAGGATAATTCCAGTAATTATTCAATCGTTGTTATACTGATAAAATATATATGTGTGTGTGTGTGTGTGTGTGTATGTATGTATATATATGTATATATACATGTGTGTGTGTATATATGTGTATGTGTGTATATATATATATATATATATATGTCCAGGTCTCAGGAAATTGTGTAACACAAGATTATGATGTATTTCAGCAGACTGGGACAAACACTACCGTGCTCAATCAGTCTGCTGTTGTCTACAGTGTTTATCTGTCTACCTCTGATTGAGTCTGTCTGACCTGTGTCCCATCCTTCCCGTCTGCTATGTAACCTCTGATTATGGCCTTGCTGACCTGCCACCCTCATAGGTGGGCTCAGTTCTTCATCTGCCCCCTGATGATCCGAGATGCCATTGACAGGGAAGTGGAGGCCGTTGACAGCGGTGAGTCTCTGTGCTGGCGCGTGTTCCCTCCTCCATCCTCGGAGGTTAAATTCCCAGATTTATGCTTGCAGTTAAACTTTTCATTATCCACATCTCTGTGTTCTCCTTACGCAGCTCTTTAGCACACCATCGATCGCCGCCTCGTCTCTGTCGTGTTGAGTTTCTTCTTCTGTCTCTCCTTCTGTCTGTCAGAGTACCAGCTGGCTAAGCCTTCGGACTCCCACAGGAAGGAGATGCTGTTCGGCAGTCTGGCCAAACCTGGACACCCTATGGGCAAGTTCTGTTGGGGTGAGTGGGCAAACACAACTGCTGGGACACATAATACAAACAAGGGTCTCTTTGGGGTACGTTCAGCAATAACAAACAGGAGTACCAAGATCAACGCCAAGTTTCCTTTCTCGCTCATCTCCCTACATTTGTAAACAGTCTGTTCCTGCTGTGTTTTATATTTCTGCCGAATTCCTTGCTAACTTGTGACATCAATAGGGAATGCCCAGACTCTAAAGCAGGAGCCGAAGAAGAAGAAGATTAATGTCTACAAGCGGCTGCGTGCCTTCTGGAAGAAGCACTACTCTGCCCACTACATGACCTTGGCTGTGCAGTCAAAGGGTTAGTGAAGTTTACCCCATTCATTGTCTATCAAGAACTGGCAAACTAGCAGACTGTTGGAAATCATGGCCGAGCATCTTTACTCACTTTTCTATGTTAATGGCTAGTTTTTCATCGATCAATAAAAGCAGTCGGATAAATATGCTAATATTATTTATATATGAATTTAAACATTTCTTTATAAAATGACAATGGAAATGAAATGTTCCATCCCCCAAAAAACAAATGGATTACATCTGCAGTCGAGCTAAAGCTTCTAGAAACTGGAAAAATCAATAAGCAATGTTACATGGCGTTAATCGATTATGTGCCATCGCTGCATCGATGCAGAATCCATATCTGCATCACGATGCTTCTTGCAAAGGGAATGCGAGTGCCCCCTAGTAGAAATGTAACCGATTATGATGAATTATATTCACTAAATGAACCAATTATAGGAAAAAAGCAATCTGTAGAATAATCAACAATCAAAACAACCATTAGTCTCCAATAAGGAAGCAGTTCATCCAAGTTCAGCCGACTGTAGATAATGATCCCCCAAATCAACACAAATTGCAATATTACTCAAAACAGCATTGCACAATATGCACACGATGTAACACATTTTTCCAGTGCCTCGCAGCAAAATACCACGCAGCCAATTAATGAGTGCATCTAAGTGAAATGATGACTAGTGTTGACATTTGTGCCGAGAAAAATCATCCCTAATAAAACTGTTGAAATGTTCCGCATAAGTCACATTCTCTCATGTCCCAATCTGTAAACCTGTCCACCAAAAAACAACCAGTGTTAATTAGTGTTAAAGTTTCACAGTCATTATTTATTAGGCTGAACAGCAATAATTGTGTGTAACCATAAATAAAGGATGACACTGAAACACAACTAATTAGAAATGTATCAGTTAAAGTGTTGGTCACACTCTTGGGTAGATGCACTCTGGACCATTCACTGGTTTCTTCAACTTTTCCAAAAGAGCAAAAATTAATCTTTGATATGACATTTATGGAATTAATTGTCCATATTGATTGAAATATAAATATACTTTTGACCATATCCTCCAACTGTAGCTGGTCCTGTAATCACCTGATAGGAGTATTGATGCTATAGGTATCGATTCCCCCACTGTAAACTGCTATTTAGAAAGATATAATGTAAATGTGTGGATATCATGTCATTTGTTGCATGATCTGTATTTATTTTACAATACTAAATAAATACTGTACACGTGCTAACATTTTACCGTTGCTGTATTGCTGATAGAAAGAGGCTGGTTTATTCTGTTTGAATGATTGTTTTTGTATGCATGTTTTATATGTGCATACGTAGGTTTTCTGCAATTCATCAATAATATAATAATAACAATAATAATAATAATAATAATAATAATAATAGGGTAAATGAATTTGGATTTTAAAGCCTGAAGGCAACACGGCACTCCCTTTGAAAGCAAACACACTGCACAGCTGAGAATTACGAGTTGGAATAATTGAGACGCACTTAATATCTAATTCGCCCTGCTTTTTACTTGGTCTGTCCTTTTAGAGAAGCTGGACACTCTGGAGGAGTGGGTGAGAGAGATCTTCAGCAAGGTGCCGAACAAGTGAGTGTATAGGAGCAGGCTCTCAGTCACCATGATGAGATGCTAGAGAGATAATAGATGGAGTCTGACTATCCTTTTGAGACTCTGCGCAAATGTAAATGTCAAGCCTTCCTCCATCGCCTCCTCGGCTCCTTTTTTACCTCTCCTCATCTCAGATGTTGTTTTTCAGTGATGTTCACCTGAGACGGATAAATTCTTCATGAATTTGAGATGAATTAACATTTTTGTTCACAGCTCCACGTCTGTTTTCTTTGTGAGTGTTCTCAGTGGGTATTTTTCTTTTATGTGGAACCTCGCATAACCTCCTTTAACTAGGCTTACATTGCAGCTGAAGGATTACATGCCCCTGTATGGGCTGATGCAATTTCCACTCATCTATGAGCTTATAAAGTCTCAGGTGACTTTAGCTTCTCTCACTCGAACAAAATTAATTTTCATCAAGCTAAAAACGGATGAAATGTTGACATTGAGCAGTTCTGACACGCAACTCTTTATTGCCCTCAAAATGACAAAATGTTCCGTGTTGTGTCCCCAAAACATTAGGAATAAGACTTTTACAGAAACGTTATGTGTGGTTACATGCTGACATAGTTTAAGTGATCTTAAATCATTCATCGTGGTTGCTTCCACTCTCTCTGCAGCGGTTTCCCCAAGCCAGATTTCTCTGAAATGCTGGGTCCCTTTGAGACGCCAGCCTTCAACAAGCTCTACAGAGGTACTGATCCATCGTACTGTTTTCATCTGAGCACATCTGCTGTATTCTGTTTCTGCAAAGCAATGAAGCTCAAACACTAAATAAAAGAGTGAGGCAGTAGATAACAGAAAACAGAATAAAAGAATAATTCTGCCTTGCAAAATTAGTTTTTGTTTTTTTTCAGCGTTTCTTCTCATCTGTGTTTGTTTTTTTATTGATTTCTAAATAATTTATCGTTTTCGGGTTAGGTGTTTTAATACAAGAATTTAAGAAGAAGAAATACACCAATTGGGCTGTTTGCTATATTTTCATCACTGTTTCTTCTACCGTGTTTGCAGTTGTTCCTGTCGGGAAGGTTCATGCCTTAAATATCACCTGGGCTCTTCCTCCTCAGGAAAAACACTACAGGTGTGGTACATACAGGAGATGTGATGAAATCTGACCTATTCTATTGCTGTGTGATGCTGAAACTGAAATCCATTCATCAGACATTTTGGGTGTTTTTTTTCCTCCGCTCTTCCTGTCTTGTACTTCAGATTGCTGCCACTACAATCTTAACACGGCCTTTCTTATCTGAGCTATTAATACCGTATACTCTGGCACATCCTTTTCATCATCTTGATGCTGATCTCCCGTATTTCTGGAATTGCCTTTGATTGTTTTTTAAAAGGTTTGATTAGTTGAGTCTTTATTCTCTTGCTGCCAAACGCATATTTAGGTCTGCTCCATCACATCTATTTATATTCAACCATCAGACTGTCATTGATAATATGTTACCATATATAATTGTTCCAAATAATGATTATTTTTAAATGATTAATCTCGATCGATTAACTTGTCGATTCTTTATGCGATTAATCGATTATTCATTTAAAAAATGTTGATCAGTGTTATCAGAAAATATTCACATTTAAGAAGCTGAAACAATCAGAAATCTTGTTTTAATCATGAATAAAACCTTCAAACCGATTAATCGATAATCAAAATAGTTGGCAATGGTTAATAATTGATTGATCGAGTAATTGTTTCAGCTGTAAATGAAGTCCAAAAATGAATGATGCTCAGTTTAATGTCACTAAGTAGCAAAGAAATCGGACAATATTCACCTTTTAATAAGCTGCCCAAAATCCTGCACAAACCAATTCATTTGGTAGTCCATTACTTGTAGATTAAAGGCACAGTATGAGTATCTAAACAATGAACTTCACTTCCTGATCCTTTTTTAATACAAAGTGTATTGTATTCCAGCTCTTTTTAAGTTGCATACACCCCACAATGCTTTTTTAAAAAATGTGAGCGTCACTGACCGACAGACTTCATCTCCTTACCTCACTCTCTCTCCGCTCGCTACTGAAGATCCCGCTTAGACAGCTGGTAAATCTCAGCTCCACTGAACAGCATCAGTGTCTATCTGTCGCGTGTGTCACAAACACAACATGTCCCGTACCTGTTTTCAAAGTAAAAGCACTGTACCGTTTCTGTTCCCCATTTCCATTCCTTTTTTCTTTTTTGTCAGAAACAAGTCCTGACATTTAATGGAGTGCAGAGGAGGATTTAGAGTTCATTATTTATGGCGGTTTTCAAAAGCAAAACCCTATGTGAAACTATCCAGTCGCAGCTAGGTGATGAACAAAAGGCAACTAAAATGAATGAAATATAATAGCTTTAAATGATTAATCATTGCTTTTTTTCGATTGATTCATTGATATTGATTGATATCCAGTGAAGCCTCTAGAAAACCTGTAACAGTCTGTGCTTTCCCCTCACTTGATGTATTTGTTTCTCTTTTGTCCATGCCTGTCTGCTTTTCAGTATACTAGTGGCTTTTCACATAAAGCAAAGATACCGTGCTTTGTGCCGCTTATAGAGCGAGTGCATCAGTGCTATCCCTCTTTTTTTTAATTTTTTATTATTATTATCTGTTTCTCCTTTTTGAAGTTCTTTCCCCTCCTCTTTCAGAGTGAAGCCTCTCCACTACATCTCGTGGCTGATTGGCCATGAAGGCACAGGAAGCATCCTCTCAGTCCTCAGGAGGAAGTGAGTGTTATTGCCTCTGTCTGTTTGTTTGTCTGATTCGAGGGCCCTCCAGAACCCAGTTAAAAGGTCTTCAATTTGTTGGCTATACATGAGCTTTTTCATGCGTGAGTGTTTGAGCCCTGTCCTCAAACTCTACACTTTGCTGGCCCACTCCATGATGTGATTCGTACATTCTTATCCCTGGATGGATGTGGCTCTACGAGAGCATTTTAGCCTCTTGATGCTAAGTGGCAAAGTGATTCACCAAAACCTCTCTGTAGAAGCCCCTTTTACCATTTGCAACACATGCGGCGTTTGATAGAATATTCCTATTAACTGTTTTTTGTTTTGTTTTTTGCTGCTTGCAATTGTTAAG
The DNA here is from genome assembly GCF_019176455.1 of Solea senegalensis. Lineage (NCBI taxonomy): Eukaryota > Metazoa > Chordata > Actinopteri > Pleuronectiformes > Soleidae > Solea > Solea senegalensis. Next base: position 16,914,505 of record NC_058036.1, read on the forward strand.
CAACAAGGCTGAATTGTGAGTGTCCTCGGTCTCAAACCCAGTCGAAACCAACTATTGAGTCAGTGGAGTGGTTATTTTATTGAGTTCAGAAAATCACAACCTCAAGGGCCTTTTGGAAATGGGCCACTGTTCTGCCACTGCTGTGAATGTGGGCAATGGTCTGTCTGTGTCACATAGTATTGAGGGGTGTTGATCTGATTTCTCAAAGTTCCCATGAAATGGCTCTCAGAGGGCTCTTAAATCCCACTAATTTATTCCCACTAAAAAACGCAAAGCTGTGCAGGCAATCATCTTACAGTAGATATTGATTGATGGTTACTGTAACCAATAAATGTGAATGTGCTTTACGCCATATAAAGCTGTGAGGATGGCCTGCTCACTCGCCTCCCCCTTCAACCACAACTGTGGATTTTTACTGAGAAAGCAGTTTTGGGGGAGTTCCTGGAAAGTGTTTGGTATCAGGATGTATATGTTAACCTGGAAGTATATTTTTATTGACTGCAAAATTTGTGATTTTGATGTGAAAATACAGTGAACTTGGTTATTTAGTGAATGTTAAGAGAAAGGATGCAATTATCACTGTGTGTGTGCGTGGGTTTTCTCCGGGTTCTCTGGTTTCCTCCCCAGTGCAGATTTGGGGATTAGGCAAATTGACCATAGGTGTGAGTGTGACCTGTCCAGCGTGTGCCCTATGTCAGCTTGGATTGGCACAATCCCCCCCAGTGACCCTTGTGTGGAGGATAAAGTGGTAGAAGATGAATGAACACAGAAACTGGATTAAAAGTGGAGAAATGCATTTTTAATGTCATCACCCTTTTTATCCACCAGATTTTTTTTATTGTATTTAATCTTCTGCAAATCAATACTTTTTTCTTTTTTTTCATTCCTTTGCTGGTTGTTACCAAAAAATACTTCTTTATTTTTAATGTAGTTTTCCCCATCATTGATTTCAGTATGAAAACCTTCACAGATTTAAAACTTGCTTGGGGTGAATTTTTGCCTTGTTTTTTTCTACCTTTGTGGTGCTGCAGTGCAGACTTTAAGTGCCTTATCACACAAAAAGAACTTGGCTACTGCTAGGTCCTATGGCCTGCTGCACACAAGGAGGCTGAGTGGTGCCAGTTTGATGAGGATGTTGACACTGCCCTTGACGTCCCATCAAGGGAGGGACGTGGACCAGTGACTGCAGTTGATGTGCACCTTAATCGTCACCATTGGCACTGAGCAATTTAGCATCAAGAAACAGAAAGCCAAATACAGCATGGCCGGACCAGCATGAGATCAAGATCACTCGGCTCAGGAAAAAACAGCAGATCAAAAAGGCAAGAGACGATGCCCTCACATAACCCTGAAATGACATAAGGAAGAAGCTCATCTCCCTCTGGCGAGCTGAGTGGCACAGGAGGAGGGGGAGCAAGCGGACCGCCTTCATAGCAAATCCCTCTGGATTGGTGTCCTGACCCCATGTCAGGTTTGTCACTGATGAGGTGTCCAAGCCGTGTTTCTACAAACGCAGCTAGTGCATGACTGCAGACGGGTAAAAGCTGGCACGATGTTCACTCAGAAGAATTGGAGAATTAAAGTCGGCTCAGTTGTTTTTCGAACTAAAACGCTGCCTACAAAACAGCACAAACACTGTGTGTATGATTTCATCACTCAGGGTTTTGTATGAATTTAAAAATAATTGAAGTGCACTGGGGCAATATGTTTTCTTCATTGTCAGTGACAATGAACAGTGTTTTTAAAAGTCATTGACAACTAATGGCTGTGTGTTTGTCTGTGTAGGTGCTGGGCTCTGGCTTTGTTTGGAGGAAACAGTGAAACTGGCTTTGACCAAAACAGCACCTACTCCATCTTCTCCATCTCCATCACACTCACTAATGAAGGTTTCCAAAACTTCTATGAGGTAAAGAACACTCTCTCTTATTTGTTTCTTCTTCTGTCAAATGAATTTAATCTTAAGGCGAAATATTGCGTGAAACTCAGAGGCTCCAAGGAGATTAAATCGAGCAACAAGAACGCCGGTCTCCATATAATAATATCCAGCTCAAGATTACGCATAATATGTTTGGTTTGAAAATACAGAAGCAGCTCCTATTTCGGCCGTTATGTAAATTCGAGATGTACATTGCATACACCGCACAACAGATCTTATTAAGGAAGGAGTTGGTGAAATCAGTTTCTATGACAACTCTCGTGTTAATAAAAAAGATGCAGATAGTGATTGTTCAACAGTTTTCGGACCTCGAGATCTCTGGAGCTGCTTGGATCAAAAGGGTGCATGTGTATTTGAATCATAGGGCAAAGTACAGATGCAATCAAATGTCATCATCGCAGTTCTTTGTTAGCTGGAGATGTAAGGGTATCGGTGCACTTTCCCAATGGTTGTTAATCTTTCCCAATGGTACAGCAGGCAGACTTTTTTTGGCATTATTGCGCTATTATTCAATAATAATAATCTTACATCATTATGAGAATCCAGCCTGTTCTTTTACAGGACCATTTGACCAAGTCAGACGACAGGGCAGTTAAGAAAGTGACACAGAGGGAGAATGCAGGCGCTTTTAATTAGCTGTCACTACCCCTACTTTTTATAGTGGTCCTTTCCAGTGACATAAACCTCCAAATCCTTACTATGCTGCAAAGAAACCTAAAAACAAACATCTTTTACCAGCCTGTGGATCATATTCAGCAATCAACTGTTTTTCCAATGGGTTAGGGTTAATGCAAGCAGCCAAGGTTCAGATCATGATTGAGTGAGTCATTAGACTTTTTTATTTTTATTTTAAATGTTTTTTTTTTGATAAATACAGCGATGTCCTCCTGATCAGCTTTTTTTTTTGGCTCCTGATGCAATCTTTTTAAGATTGGGTATCTGTCAATACCGATTCCCCATTCAGTACTTGAATATTGCTTATATAACAGAGCTACACAGTACACAAGTTTTTTTTAAAGAATACTCCTGACTGAAGTTTAGAGAGAAAGACGAGGAAAAGAAAACTGAGGCTGCAGGAACCGCTGATAAAGAAAGGAGAAGAATGCAGGGCTGTAGCTGAACAATTTCACAATCACATCCGTAAACTGCGCCCAAAATGGGGAAAATATCCAGTGTCATTGTTCCAGCGACATTAGTCCCCGCTAAAAGCACATGTGTGTGACTCTGAGTGCATTCTGTTGTGTGCCTGACAGAGAGGACAGGGTAGGGGAAGCTCACAAAGCATCTTATTAAAATATGACCAATTATATTAAGCATAGAGTTTGAACCAAACGAAGCTCTTCCACTAAAATTGAGCACCGACAGCTAACATCTAAGTTCTGCAGCTGGAGTAAAAGATCGGGGGGAGAGGTGATCGGGAAAAATAAATTGGCACATCTCTAATAATAAATTCATTAAATATGACTTAAGGCACGGGAAAGTAGGAGGTACACCACCATATAAAACAAAAATATAATCATTATTTGGAAAAAAAACACTGCATGGGCAGTCTTGTATAACGAGTTAATTTGGAACTGTCCTTCACTTATTATGCAGCACAGACAGAACCGGTCCATCCTTCCATCGGAATTAATTGTCACTAATGCCTGTTCCTGCACGACGTGAGTTTGTTGTGTGGGTACGGCCACAGGTAGTGATTTTAATTGTAGATCAGTTAAAAATGCTAATATGTAATTAAAAATCAACATTTGTGTTTGGCATTCAATGGGAAAGTTTATCCCTGCGTGTTTGCAGTTACAACAGAGGATCTGTTTTTAATTAGTTTGTTCGTGTTTCAGTTCGGTCTGCACATGGAAACCACTCAGCAGCTCGGACTTTCAGTCTGACAGGATTAATCATCACTTGTGTATACAGAGGCTGCTGCTGCTCACAAATAAGTGTTCCTTTAATTTCACAAAATGCCGTCAATATAAAATATGAGACCCGGAGAGAGAACTTGACTTTTTCATGACCCTGACACTATTTGCATTGCGAAGAGACTTGGACACGTGACGGAGATCACTAGCCCTTCTGGAGTGGAGTCTCCTCTGGTTGCCTGGAAACTGGTCGTAGAAGATAAGCAGCTTCGTTCTCGAAATGTTTTTTTGGATAAGGATTTGCTGTTTAAGCATCAAATAACCTGAATACACTAAAATACCTGACGAAAACCACAAACTAACAAGAAAATGTACCTTTTAAGTGCTTTAGGTTTACTATTGGTGAATGGGGTCATGTAAAATACTCGCACAGTTTATTGTACTGTCATGAAAAAACATTTTGGTCAGGACGGAGAGTGCTCTTCCTAAGGCTTGGCTGACATTTTCATTTCCATGTTAGAATCTTTAAAAGGGGCCAAATAAACACGCACTTTGCGTTTTGTTAAGTAATTAAATGTACTAGTCACCTTTTTTCCCCCTCGAGCAATGGTTACAGCTTGTTCTAAGGACTTTAATCATATAAACAGTTGGTGTGATTGGCAGCCACTTTCTTGCTTCAGTGCAATTGTTGTGGTTTATCAACATTAACACTGCATTCCACTTAAACCCTGTCATTAATAGTGACAAGGAGGGGTTTTATAGTCGTCTTTTTTTCACCACTTAATGAACATGGTAATTATTTCTTAACACAGAAACACTTGAAGTAATAACATCTAATTCTTGGTTGTTTTTTTTTCTTTTTTACTACAGGTGACTCACATGGTGTTCCAGTACCTAAAGATGCTGCAGACACTTGGACCACAGCAAAGGCACTCTCTTTTTCTCTCTTCCTTACACGCACACACACACACACACACACACACACACACACACACACACACACACAACAGAGTTGTAAAAAACTGCCTCTATCTTGACTCTTTATGCTCTATTTTTGTTGCATTGTAATGCTGGAACTAGTATCAACTGAAATGGACAGTTTTGTGGCTTAAACCTGTGATTATGATGTTGAAAGCACTGGCTCAGTGTGAAATGGTGACAAAGACAGACACAATCTATGTTTACATCAATCTTCTATCAGCTGTTCTCTTTGCTTCTGGGATGATGTTTTTCACAGACATACAGCGACTCCATTTAGGGCCACAAGCAAAACGGTGATAAGAATAGCATTCACCACCAGTATCTATCGTGTTTTCACGCAGAAGTTATGACGCACGCCACACAACACAACACTGATGGCTCTGAGGAAAAGTACCTGTGTCCTTGCCTTTTTATGAAAGTGACTGAATAAGAACCACTAGTAATGTGAGAGTTCTCTTCTGCATCTTTAACTGTATAGAATAGAGACGGATTCATGTGTTTAGTTTAGATATTTTTTGTCATTGTGTTGCTCACTCTGTCTGTGTGCATCTGGGACGAATGACGATGATAAATCTCTCCTCTGCTTTCAGAATATACGAAGAGATCCAGAAAATCGAAGCAAACGAGTTTCACTATCAGGAGCAAGTATGAACTCTCAGACGTCTATATGGTGCTGTCCGTGTCCAATCATTATGAATCATTTTGTGTTGTGACCACTAAGTCTGACTTCTGTTCTGTCAGAACGACCCTATAGAATATGTTGAGGACATCTGTGAGAACATGCAGCTGTTCCCCAAAGAGGATTTCTTGACAGGAGATCAGCTGATGTTTGAGTTTGGCCCAGAAGTAAGTCGTTGGAGTGAATCACTCAAGTTCTTTTCCTTTTTCAGATAAAACGGGTGCATAAACATTTCTGGTGAGAGGAACTGAGAGGAAACTTGCTACATGAAGTAGCGACGTTACTACTTAAGAGCGCCTTCATTTGCGTATCGATTGTCATATTACACGAGGATGATTTATCACTAAATCGGTATTTTTTGGGGGGGGACAAACAATTTACTCTCCTCTTTAGTAAAAAAGTTTGACTTTATTTTTTTGCCTTTGAATTTGTCCCTGTGTAGGTGATCAGTGCAGCTCTGTCCCTCCTCACCCCTGAGAGAGCCAACCTGATGCTGTTGTCACCAGAACATGAGGGCCAGTGTCCCCTCAGGGAGAAGTGGTTTGGCACGCAGTACAGCATGGAGGGTGGGTGTGTGTGTGTGTGTGTGTGTGGGTGTTTGTGCAGTTTGTGGAGATTCAGGGAATACATTACACTTATTTTTTTGCCCTTGTTTGAGGATTCAGGCTAATATGAACCAGAAACAGGAAATGCCAACATTTATCTCTGTTTTTAGAGGGCAAACATTACGGTCAACTCATATTTAAATGTGATATTTGTAAAATATGTACGACAACGACCTTTTGTGCATAAAATAGTTGGTGCAATCCCACTTGAAAACACTGCGGGGGCATGGTTGCCAGATTCTCAGAAAATATGCAAGTACTGTGGTTTCACACTGTGTTCATGCACACATTTTTTAATAAACATTAAAACTATTTGATTTACTTAAGTGGAAAATAAGTGTGAAAGTGTCAGCTTCAGAGCAACATTGGATAATTATACATGTACATGATAAAAGGAGATAACAAGGCAACAATAATGGACTGTAAACACAATATTATTTTAAATACTATTATGCTAGATTAAGGGCAGATCTTGGTTGAAGTTGAAAAGGATCTACTCATTCATGTCTGTTGTGGTCTGTTTCTTCACTTTTAGCCATCTTTATTTTAAGGCATCTCAGATGCAGACTCTTTTCTTTTTGGTCGAGATGTTTTGGAGAGGGGTACTGAGGCTTTTTAGGTTTGGTATAATTCAGTATTTCTGACACTTAATATACTACTGACGTCCTGTGTGTTGAAGTGTTAGGAGCTGCTCTATTGGTCGGGTCACACATGGTCACATGGTCGTTTTGTGTCTTAATATAATACATTTCTTACATAAGCCCATTTAAATAATCACAACAGTTCTGTCACAGTAAAAGCCCTCGGCTCATGCTCTGTATATATTTTGTGCTAATAGATGCTTGCTTTGCTCACAGACATCCAGCCGGAGTGGATGGAGAGGTGGACAGACAATCTGGAGCTGAACAGTGACCTTCACCTCCCTGCTGAGAACAAGTTCATCGGTGAGTCAATACATATTTATGGTGCAGCAAAAAAAAGAAAAGAGAAGTGTTACTTGAGCTGGAAATTCCAAAAATATCTGAAACCGTTCGCCCTCAAAGTAATTTCTCCGACATCTTATCAGATGAATATCAAAATGTGAAGGGACGCGGCATATTGGTCGATATGTTTGTGAAAAACATTTACATTGACCCAATGGAGATGGTACAGTTGCAGCTCAGAATTGAGAATTAATCCTCTTAAGCCTCATTTTAACAGGATTTGTTTCCCTTGTGTGACCGGATGATCTCGCTGTGTCTTCTTTAGTGATTTTTAACCCCGTTCAGAGCGCAAATGTTTTTCACAGCCCACCACAGGAATAATTGTAGCCCCAATTAGTTTCTGTTTTTGACAAGCTGCTAATGTCCTGTCTGGAGACTTGGTTTGCTTTAATTTTTTTTTGTTTACTGTTGCTGAGTTTCATTATTTTAGCCTCTAGTTTGACAGTGGAGGAAGTAGAAAAGGATTTTGACTATCACGATAGGAAAACAATAAACAATATAAAAGAAAAAAAAACGTGAAGCTAAAAGTTAAAACAAAGCTCATGGGACTGGCAATTCTGTTTTAGCTGATTATGTATTTCTGTCCCTTTTTAGGTAATGATGCCACAAATAAACATTTAGAAAGTAGTTCAGAAATACCACTTAATCGTATTGCTTAAGCTGGTAAATAATAAGTCTTTTACACATTCCTGGTGCCTGCATGACATCATGGTCATCAATTAGTCCGAGATTTGGGTAGCAGCTACTGTAGCCCTCAGCCTTAAGTAGAATATGGAGGAGTGTATAGATTTCTGTCTCATTTCAGACCTCCAAATTAAGTTTTTATTCATTTTTTAAGCGATTTCCGCAGACACTTCTTTTTTCCGGGTTCTCTGCCTTCCTCCCACAGTCCAAAAAATGCAATATGGGGATAAAGTAAATTGGACACTCTAAATTGACTCTAGGTGAATGGTTGTTTGTCTCTATATGTGTCCCTGTGATGGACTGGCGAATCCGCCGATTGCCCGATGTCAGCTGAGATTGGCACAGCACCCCCCACGACCCTCCTGCGGAAGATAAAGCGGTAGGAAATGAATGGATGGTTTATCACAGAACCAGCTACTGTCATTTTTTTGGTAATGTGACAATGAGACATAACAAGTTTCAGCAGGATTATTAGAATAATTAATCCAACTATTTTGATATAACTTCTTTCACCATCATGAAGAATGTTATGCAACTTCATACAACTAAGCAAAACTGCAGTGACTTATCTTAGTAAATTAATTTAAAGGTCAAAAATGGATCCCTAGTTGCCATTCAAACTGAGAGCTGACCAATTTTGGCACCATGCTCTGTTTCAACACTTCGAAGAAGCCTCAGCATCCCTCGATAGATTCTGACAAAATTGTGGAGAGGTGATGCGTCGTCACTTATCAGCCCAGGGGATCCTGAATCATTTATTTTGGGAGTGGGGGTTGACGTCTTTCTCTGCATTGAGTTGATGCATGATTACCCCCAAACTGAAACATATTGAATTGTCAAAACTCACGCATTATTTATGAGATTGTACCAAGTGGAATAACAGTCTTTTCTTTTTTCTTGTTTATGTGCATTTTTGTTCAGCCACTGACTTCACCCTGAAGCCCTCTGACTTGCCAGACACCGAGCACCCGGTGCGGTTAGCCAGCAGCGACAAGGGCGACCTGTGGTACAAGAAGGACAACAAATTCAAAATCCCAAAAGGTGAAGAGTGTGTTTTGTGTGTTAGTGTATATGTACCTTATTTAACATGCAAGTTGTTTTGATAGAGACATTTAATAACTTTTTAAGAGGTGCTGATATTTATTTGTCTTCTTTTACGCTGCAGCCTACATCAGATTCCACTTAATCTCTCCCGTAATCCAGCAGTCTGCCAAGAAGTAAGTGCAGGCTCAGATATAATCTTAAACGAAATAATATTTGTTTGTGATGATTATTTATATATTCCTTCTACTCCGCATTCTTGTTTTATTTTCTTTCATCCTCCCTCCTTCCTTCCTACCACCTGCCCTTGTTTTCCCCTCTCTCGCGCTCTCTCTCTGACATCATCCTTGTCCTGCCTCCCCCTTTTTTTTTTTTCCAGTGTGGTGCTCTTCGACCTGCTGGTCAACATCCTAGGACACAACCTGGCGGAGCCGGCCTATGAGGCCGAAGTGGCACAGCTGGAGTATAAGCTGGTGGCCGGTGAACATGGCCTGGTCATCAAGGTCAAAGGATTTAACCACAAACTGTGTGTGAGTGAACCTTCCTAGTATTAAGGAGAACAGGCGGGATCGAACCAGTGACCCTTAGGTTACTGGACCGTCCCACTTTCCAAAATACTTATCAGTAGCCATAATAAAGCCAAATAAAACTTGTTATAAACGATCAGAATTGGCTCTGAAAATACAGCTGTCAATTTTCTCAGTGAAGCTTTGACAGGAAAGCCTTCAATGAAATTTGTGCAACGCAGTCAGAAATTAAAGCTTGATGTTTTTAGTCATGCCATCTAGTTTTACTTATTTAACTACATTGTTGTTGCTGACTTTTAAAACCTTGTTTAAATACTTGATCATTAGATTGAGTCACTAACACGACGATGATGATGATGGTGGTGATGATTGCCCTGTCTTTGATTTGTGTCCGTGCAGCTGCTGTTCCACCTGATCATTGACAAACTCGCTGATTTCACCGCTTCCCCCGACGTCTTCAGCATGTTCTCAGAGCAGCTCAAAAAGACCTACTTCAACATCCTCATCAAACCTGACAAGCTGAGCAAGTGAGTCTCCCCGTCGTCATCATCATCATCATCATCTGATATTTCCATCTTTCCCTCTGATTTCATCGCCAGGGCTAGGATGCCTTCTAGTGGCGAAATGTGACAGCCTTTACAGAGCGCTCCTCTCACTGTCCCTTTTCCCCTTTGCTCTCCTTCCTGCCCCTCCTGCTCCTCCCTCTTGTTTCAGGGACGTCCGTCTGTTGGTCCTGGAGCACTCGCGCTGGTCCATGGTGGAGAAGTGTCAGGCTCTGACGGCCGGCCTCACCGTCGATGAGCTGACGGAGTTTAGCCGGCGCTTCAGGACAGAGCTGTTTGCTGAAGGACTAGTACAGGGCAACTTTAGCAGCGCTGTGAGTGGACTGCAGTTTGAAACAAACAAGCAGATTGATTAACAATATAATCAGTACTTGCATCATTTGATTTGAGTACACGGCCCCCTCTTATCTCTACCTGTTCATTATCCCTTTATTGTATTTCCTCCACAGGAGTCGCTGCAGTTCCTGCAGTATGTCACAGAGTAAGTCAGCTGTCACCCTGAATGCACTCTCTAATGAGAACACCAGCACTTTACAATCAAATAGATGTGTTTACCTCCGTGCACAGTCATTTGCATTTGCTTAAGTTGTTCAAATCATGATCTCTCTGTCGCCTTTAAAACTTTCTCACTTTTTTCTCTTTTCTTCCTCACTACATCCATATTTTATTCTCTCCTTTATCCCCCCCTCCTCCTCTACCCTCTCTCCCACCCCCTGGCAGTAAGTTGCAGTTCTCAAAGTTGCCAGCAGAGGTGCCAGTGATGTTCAGAGTGGTGGAGCTTCCTGCCAAGCACCACATATGTAAAGTCAAATCACTCAACAAAGGCGACGCCAACTCTGAGGTTACTGTTTACTACCAGGTGCGTACTCGTCTGAAGAGCATGTGTTCGTACTATAATATCCTTCTATTCAGCATACGTTGTTTTATTTGCTCAATATTTACCTCACGTTTTCTCCTAGTCTGGTCCCAAGTCCTTAAGGGAGCACACTTTGATGGAGCTGTTAGTGGTGAGTACTTAAGTGTTTCAGTGGTTTCCCTTCACCCATGTCTTCATTTGTTTAGTCAGTCCTTCAGGTCATCCCTCCATCACTGACTGAGTTATTGCTGCTGCTGCTGCTGCTGTTTTTCAGATGCACATGGAGGAACCCTGCTTCGACTTCCTCCGGACCAAAGAGACTCTAGGGTGAGCGTCTCTAGTTCTGATGTGGTGGAAAATTAAAGTGATGTCACATTAATGTCCCCACAGTTTAGGAGATGCTGTAAGGCAGTTAGATTCAGATGTGTCGTTTAATGCACAGTTGTCGCCATTGACGAGTACATCTGATTACTACTGTATCATTAAAGGTTCATCTGTAGTTTATTCACTGCTTGTGTTCTGCTCGTAATTTCCAAATTGGGGCTAAATTAGTCATTTATTTGCTATTAATTTGCACTCGTGTCAACTTTGGTACAGTAACTATTACTAATTATTAGTTAGATTGGTCTATTCTTTTTAGATATGGGTGAAAATTAGGCTGTAAATATACTGTTCTGTTTTCTCCAAAAGAACAAGTCTGTTTTAAACTTAGAAACTGGAGGATTTTTATTTCTCTCGTCATTTCCCGAACTGAAATAGAAATTTGGTTTTCCTACTTTAGACTGTGTCTGTCTGACTTTAATTGCTATTAGATTAAATTGCAAACCATTCCAGTGCAGTGCAGAGAAAGTCAGGACAGGTGGGAAATAAAATTCATTTTTATTTTGATCTGCCAAAGTTATCTGCCTCTCAATATCTCTGGCCTTTTCTCTTTTTTTTTTTTGCATCTCCCTCCCGCTGCAGGTACCACGTCTACCCCACCTGCAGAAACACCTCGGGCGTACTGGGTTTCTCCGTCACCGTGGAGACACAGGCCACCAAGTTCAAGTGAGTCTACGACGCAATCATAACCTTCTATTTTCTCGCAAAGCAAGATGCGATTTATCTCCAAGCATGTTCCCAAAACTAAGGTACAATCTGTCTTACTGCTCACATAAATCTGAGGTACAATTCATCCAATGTGACCCTGTAAAGTGAGTGGAACTGATGAATGACTAACGGAATCAAATACACCCCATAGCCTCTAATATCGCTCTTTCCTCTTCTGAACTTTTCCCCCCCTCTTAGCACAGAGCTGGTGGAGTTAAAGATTGAAGACTTCTTGGCTTCATATGGAGACGAGCTGAATGCCCTGACTGAGGAGGCCTTTAATACTCAGGTGTGTGCGAATTATCTTGTGTTTGTGTGAAAAAAGTATAAAAGTAACTGCAAATAATTAATATCCCAACGGTTTTATAGATGTGAAAAAATTGCTTATTTTTATTTAGTGGAAAAACAACATATTTTCTTACTCGGTAAGATTAAGTGTGTGTGTGTGTGTGTGTGTCTGTGTGTGTGCGTGCAGGTGACCGCTTTAGTGAAGCTGAAGGAATGTGAGGACACACACCTCGGGGAGGAGGTGGACAGGAACTGGGCCGAGGTGGTTACACAGCAATATGTGTTTGACAGGCTCAACAGAGAGGTAGGAACACATACACGCACACAGACGGATTCCTATCTTCCTACACTTGTGAGGCTGTCATGGTGAATCAAATAAGAATCATTTACTAACTCAATCACCAACTAAAGTCAACTAGAGTAAATAATGAATGAAAATATACACATTGTTTCTGGTTCCTATGCTCATCTGACTATATATCTCTGTGTTGTGGCATAAACGATACTAAATTCTAAAAGACGTGACAATGCTACGGCGTTTTCTGCATTTCCTATTATCCTATTAATAAATAAACTATATTTGTATAAGCACTTTCCCAAAACATAAGCCATAAAGTGCTTTACAAGGTAAGGTGATAGAAATGCCAATGATTGTGAGATAAAAGCAAGATAATAAAATGTAGAACGATAAAGTAACGACGCATTTAAAACAAGCTTGATAATGAGACCACGCGTTTTATGGCGGAATCGATGAATTGTTGGGATGTTCTCTGACTTTATCCACTCGCCGCTTGCCATCTGTGTTGTTCTTTGCAGTTTGCCTAAATATTTTTTTTGACATTTATTCAAATGAAACCACACTAAACAAACTTGAACTCCAGCTCCAAGTGCCGTTCATTTCTGGCTCCCACCGTCATCGGCTTTTGCCAAAAACATTATTTGCCAAATCGCGGAAACTGTGAAGTGCCATCACTTGTTTAGAACTCAAAGAGCAAAGAAAAAAAAGACATGAAAACAACCTGGCAGACGTAACACCCCGACATATAATCTCTGTGAAGAGTTACTCACTTTAGCAGATGAATAGCAGACTTCTTTTTTTTTTTAATCCCTTGGGAGTCAAGTTTTCCAACAACCTGTGCGATACGAGTCCTATATTAACTCTCCTTTTATCTTTGGCTCAGTTCATTGCCAACTCCAGAGGGAAATATCTGTCTCTTTCTTGGCAGGTTGTGTACTGTTGATTAATGAAGTGCTTCAGTGACGGCAGCGAAAACAATAAACGAGCTGTTAAAAGGGACACTGCGCTCAACCTTAAAACCTTAAAAAGTCGCAGATAATGTTGGCGGCTTTGACGCTACTAACCGCCGCTTTAACACGTTTAATAAGCCATTTTATTTTGTGTTGTGTTGACGCGTCCTTTTGTGTTCCTGTAACATCCGCGTCGTCTCTGTGTCTAGATCGAGGCTCTGAAGCAGATGACCAGAGCTGAGCTGGTCTCCTGGTTCCACGAGCACCAAGGACAAAACAGCCGCAAGCTCAGCGTGCACGTAAGTAGAGCTGCAACTGACGATTGTTTTCATCATCGATTAATCGGTTGTTCCATAAAATATCCGAAAACCTTAAGAAATGTTGATCGGTGTTCGTCAAACCTGGAAATGATGTTTGTTTTGTCCACAAACCAAAATGATTCTCTTTTAATGATTTCTTTATTATCCAGAGCAAAGAAATGAAGAAATTTACTCACATTTAAGAAGCTTAAACAATCGGAAATCTTGTTTTAATCCTGAAAAAAGCTTCAAATCGATTATCAAAATAGTTGTAGGTTCATTTAGTAATTGATTAATAATTGATTTGTCGATTAATTAGATAACATTAGATTAGATTAGATTAGATTAGATTAGATTAGATTAATTAATTAGAATTGAGTGTAAATATATATATCCTTTGTTTTTTTGCATGTATTAACACAGTGACCCCCCCCCCGTTTCCTCCAGGTGGTGGGATTTGGTGCGGAGGAGCATGATGAGGAAAGTAAAAAGCAAAAAGGAGAAGAAGATTTAAGTGTCTCCAACTATGGTGAGGTGTCTAAACTCACTTTCCTTCCTGCCTCACCTAAGATGGAGGGCGCCACCGCCATCATGGACATTCCCGCTTTCATCGAAGGCCTGCCTCTCTTTCCCTACCATAAGGTTTTGGAATAAAAGTCCTGCTCAGACTGCGAGACAAACACAGGTCTGAGCTTCGCCTCTTACTGAGCCACTCTCGGGGCGACTGCCTCATTAGAGATTTGGAGGTGAACGATGGTTCAAACATCGTCGACTCTTCTCATGGCCTGGATTTCTGTCTCTAAGGCGCAGCTGTAGTTTTTACTCAACACAGTGTGCATACACAAAAAGCCTGGAAGTGATATTAGACGTTTCTTTTAGCCAAGTGATAATTTATTCTGTTTTCTCACTCTCAATTACTTTTTTTTTATCCTCCGACAGCAGGAGTGTGGAAGCACTCCCTCCATTTCTCCCTCTCTATCCTACTAAGTCACATCTTAAATGATTTGCTTCCCTGAGCTCTGCTAACGTTACACCATTCAGTCTTTTCCACTGTTATTGTTGGACCCCAGACTGAGTTTTACGCCTTTAAAACAAACAAACTGTAAAGACTGCAGTAAAGTTATGTATTTGACCTCAAATAGCTGACCTGGATCGTGACATGAAATAAATAAATAAATGAGTGAGTGAATGAACGGACCCTACAAAACACCTGTATTTTTTAAGTTTTCTTTACCGTACAAACAATGTATCAAGCTACTGAAACTTTAACATAGAAGTTTGTTTTGTTTGACTAAATCAACCAGAAATATGTAGATGACATTGTTGAACCCAGAAAACAACATAAAGAACAATTGTTTATCTCAACTCCTTCTGCAACTAAGCAATTTACTTTTACGCCCCACAGTGTTGTCTTTCGCGTTCTTCCTGTTTAAATGACGACTTAACCGATACACCTGCGATCAAAGCGGGGTCAAGCGACGCAGACACCACAAAGTAATTTGCTTTAATCCACTGTCTAACAAATGGAGAGCTCTGTGTTTGCCCACTGATGACTCAGTGTGGCATCAGCTGTTTAATTCATGCAACATTAATGTCTTTTAAAGTCGCGCCGTTACTCAGACTCTCAGCCTTTTCCGCCCAAGGAAGAGGTTGTGGCGGAGCGCTATTGTGTGGGCTTGTGACACTCTGCATGTTTGAATGTAATTAAAAACTAATCCAGCGCTCAGCACGGCGGAGTGTGTGGACAGACTAATATGCCCACAGTGAAGTCAAGTGTTCATCTGCAGTAGCTTCACATAGTGCACTGTGCAACTGTAAATGGAGGATGGATGACAAACCACACTGTCCACATTAAAAAGCACCGGCTTCATGCAGTGTCGACGCCCGCTGCGACACTGCATGTGCTCCTCCAGCATCCACGATTAATATCCTGCCAGAACGACGTCCGCTCTTTTAGTGCCGCCACCGACAACATTTTAGAACCCGGCTGCAAGGGATTTGCTCTCATTAAAAGATAAGAGCATAAGCGATGTTGCCCCGATGTGCGATAGGACTTATATGCAGTCAAGATACTGAAACGCTTTGTGTCTCTGCAGGACAGTAACGTCCCTCTTTTGTCTTCCGTCTCTGTTCTAGTTTATGTTGTGCACGGAGATGATTTTTAAAATGGGTAAAGGATGGGCTGATGGACTGTTGCCACCCTCGTTTTTAAATATTAAGCAGCAGCAAGAACATGCCTCAGTCCTGCTTTATCTACCAATGGTCACTTGGGGGCAGTGGATTCAGGTTGAAATCAGCTTCTATGATCCATCCATAGAGGTCTGTCTGACTGCCAACATCACCTGACATTAGCAGGCTTCACTGGCAGAAATTGAAATATTACCCTTCTGCGTTGTGTTATGAAGCTTCGGGTTACTGTCAACCAAGAAAAATGAAATCCTTTCTGATGTGCAAAGGCCGCCGTAGTCCCCTGACTTGTTTGTTTGCACTCTCTAGTCTCACCTAATTTGACCCAAATGTACACATTTTTAATAATGACTCAGGATTTTGAAACGAAGGCCAGTGAAAACCACAACTGATTTGTTTGTTCATCATCATTAATGTCGATAATGTAACTGTCGGAAAAACGTCTGGAAGTCTTCAAATGCAGCCACTAGCATTTGTCGTTGGAATGCTTTGTTGTCTGAGTAGAGTTAGAATTACATTGCTAGTGAAGTGTGCCATTTTAGTGCACTGCTATTATTTTAGAACACAGAGGTTTAGTGCTAGGACCACAGAACAAGGGCCCTTTCTCCCCGTGTGTGTGTGTGTGTGTGTGTGTGTGTGTGTGTGTGTGTGTGTGTGTGTGTGTGTGTGTGTGTGTGTGTGTGTGTGTGTGTGTGTGTGTGTGTGTGTGTGTGTGTGTGTGTGTGTGTGTTTTCTCCTGGTTCCCCAGTTTCCTCCCATAGTCCAAAAAACATGCAGATTGTGGGATTGGGCAAATTGGCCCTGTGATGGACTGGCAATCTGTCCAGGTTGTGACCCCGCCTGTGGCCCTATGTCAGCTGAGATTGACACGACGCCCCCTGCCCTCATGTGGAGGAGAAAGCAGTGGAAAATGGATGGATAGAGCTGAACGACGTGCCGATGTCGTGATAGTTACGTTTTTGTCTCGGTGCAGACTGATCGTGGTCAAAACTTGGTCTCCATTAGCGTGGTCTTAGCAACAACACTAGTATGTAGTAAGTGGTGTGAAGCCAAATCTTCTGGAAATCTGGTAATGATGTTGTGTATTGTTAGACAGAGAAGTGGTGGTTTTCTGTGTTGGGAGTAAAAAAAAAAAAAGAAAGAAAAGAAGTAAAAGTCTGGCTCCACTTTTAATGATACTATGTGGAATACTCTTGACAGGTTCAGAGTATATGGTCTCAACATCCAGTGCTGCACAGTCCCACAGAGTGTTCTCCGTGATGACAAACAGATCTAATTAGCTCTCGGTTTATTGTGATCTCAGCTGTGCCTCCCTGGTTGATCAGCTGCATTCATCTTTTCTGTGGGGAATACAGGATATTAAGCAAAGGCCAACTGTCCTACATTATACCAAAGCAGACGAACTGAAGCCTTGATGGACAAAACGGACCAAACTGGTGTCACAAATAGAGGTAGCTTCAGAAAAGCCTCGGTGGTGCCTGTACTGCTACTATACGTCTTCAGAACTGTGTGTGTGCACTAGTATTTGCCCATAAAGAAGAAAAACACTTGACTTTTTTTTTTTTTTGAAGGTTGAAGAACTTATAGAAATCTATTTTCACACTTTAAACGCATTTTATTGACGTTTTTAATCTGGATTTGGCCCTTGACTTAATGCTGGGTGTTCATGAAAACACCTTAAAGACTATTTGGCCTTTTGGAAGTGTAGGAGCATTACACTTAATATCACGCATTTGTGCTTTGTTTTCATGAGATATTTCCATTAGTCCCCCCCCCCACCACCACCACCTTATATAAGAAGGGCTTTTATTGAGGAAAATAAATCACTTTTTCATCTTTTACGAGTGCAGCAAGATTTACTATGGCTATATAATCCTTGTCTTTGTACCTCACTATAACACAACACCACACTTTTGCCTGTCACCGGCAGTAAAAGATGTCATTGTTCACGTTCAGCGCCAGACATTTTAACTGTACTTTTTGTCTCTTAAGAAAACGTTCCAGTTCTGAAGTGAAGTGGAAGGTCTCTTTTTAAATAATTTATTACAGGTGGGCATTTTGTTGACGGGTCTAGACACCCCATGCTAACGGCTGTGTGGAGATTTGGCCACGCTCAGGTACAGATTACAGAGCGCTCTGTCGTAGATTGTGAGCATACGAGTGACATCACCTAATATTTACGTTGTTAATTAAACCAAATTTTTGTTTTAAAAAATTCCATGTGACCTCAGAAAGGACAGGAAGGGCCAAAGGCTGTGGTGCCCCCACGCCCGGCTTTGTGTGTAATAAGTTAAATAGGTTAAATGCGGAGGTGGATTTCACTGTCACTAATTCTAAGTTATCATCCTTGGTGGTTTTAATGTGCGAAATTAAAGCTAGGGTAGGTAAATTGATTCCAAAACGGCTTTAACTTTATTTGTTGTAATCGTCTTCATAACATGGCATCAAGTAAGTTGTTTTAAAAGCTATTTCTCACTTTATTATTAAATCAGTTAAAAATGAATGGCCTCACTCCCACGTTTTAGGATATAATGTCAATTTAGTGAAGAATGTTTGGCACATAATTTCAGCCTTTGAGGTATGTAACTGTGTCTGAACTCAGCCTGCACTGTCAACAGGAGCTGGTGGTCCTGTTAAGAAAGGCTTTGTGACTGTGTCGCGCAGAGCGGGCGGCGCACGCTGCGTTCCACTGTCAGAAGCCATTCTGTCTCGCTCGCTCGCTGCTGTTCTCGGCCTCTTTAACGGAGCACACACGCACACAGAGGAAGTGTATCACAAATGCATGCAGACAAGCTTTGCCGATGAATCAGAGAAGATTAGATTTGTTCAGTTTGTGCAAACGCTAACACACACACACACACACACACAGAGGGTTTGCACAGCTGTTCTTCTGAGGACACTGCATTGACTTTGATTCATCCGGACAGCCGAGACAAAAGTGTCGTCCCTCAAACTTTAAACGAACCACAATTAAAATCATAGCTCAACTTAACCACTTTCTCAGAAGGGAGGTTCTGCCTCATTTAGACCAGGTTTTGGTCTCCATGAGGACTACTGTTCCTGATAAGGTCATGAGGAAGTAACAAACACACACACACACATGTCGACTTCACCCTCTGAGAAACTCTCCACTGTGTCATTCTAATTTCATCTGAGAAACCCTGCCAAGGCAATAATGAACCGGAGTCATGAGACGGAGGCCATGCTGCGGCGGTTATGGGATGTCGTGTGTGTGTGTGTGTGTGTGTGTGTGTGTGTGCATGTGCATGTTTGAGTGTGGCAGAGAGAGAATGTGAGGGAAGGTAATGGGAGGAAAAGCTTGTGTTAAAGAGGCTGGACAGATTTCGGCATGTTGTCTGTGTGTGTGTGTGTGTGTGTGTGTGTGTGTGTGTGTGTGTTTCTGTGAGCCGTGTACAACATTGTGCTGGCTTTAAATTAATCAGTGCAGCGGGGTGTATCATCTAAGCCGCCATAATGTGTCGACTCCTTTATTTGATTTGAGCTGTAATCTTAGAAGTCCCCACTGGCCTGCCTTTATCAGCCCAGCACTACAAAGCTAGCTCGACGTAGCCACAGAGACGCAGAGAAGTGCCAAAGAGATGATGACTTATGTTTCTGGATGAAGATTAAACTTAAACAAGTGTAACCAGGCAATATCTCAGCTCATTATGGAGGCATTAGGGGTCAAGATTGACCTCGCTGGCTTCGGCTTTAGGGAATGAGAACGATGAAGATAGTGTTGAAAAGATTTATGAGTTAATAATTCTTTTGTTGCAGCAGCAGCGATGATAATGCGAGGACTGCTGCCCTTATTTGTTTGGCCGTTCCTCATGGTGAACGTCAGCACCATGGACAGCAGCTTCCTGTCACCCAGTCTGACTTCCTTTGAGAATATTACCGTCTTTGTCCTGTTTGACTGGAAGTTCTACACCTTCTTTGATCCCTAAGTTGTCAAAGTGATGGTTGAGCTTTTTCTGAAATCTGGTTGTATGAGGCACCTTCCAAACTCTGCTGCTTTCGATTTTTCTTGCCATTAGACAAAATAAAGTTTGTGCTTTTTACTTAAGTGCTCAGTCGACGTTATTTTGTCACAACCTTCATACAACCGTTTACAGAACGTTCTCTAAAGGTTCCCAGTTTTTGGTTCTCTCAACCTTTAGGGAACGTTCTCTAAAGTTTCCTAGTTTTTGGTTCTCTCAACCTTTTAGTGAACATTCTCTAAATATTCCCAGAATGTTCCCCTAATGTGACTTTGTCACAACCTTTAGGGAACGTTCTCTAAAGGTTCCTAGTATTTGGTTCTCTCAACCTTTAGGGAACGTTCTCTAAAGGTTCACAGTTTTTGGTTCTCTCAACCTTTAGGGAACATTCAATAAAGGGTCACAGTTTTTGGTTCTCACAACCTTTAGGGAACGTTCTCTAAACTTTTCCAGTTTTGGGTTCTCTCAATGTTTAGGGAACATTAGGCTCCTACCTAACTCTCAGGGAACGTTCTCTAAAGGTTCCCAGTTTTAGGTTCTCTCAATGTTTAGGGAACATTAGGCTCCTACCTAACTCTCAGGAACGTTCTCTAAAGGTTCCCAGTTTTAGGTTCTCTCAATGTTTAGGGAACATTAGGTTCCTACCTAACTCTCAGGGAACATTCTCTAAAGGTTCCCAGTTTTGGGTTCCCTCAATGTTTAGGGAACATTAGGCTCCTACCTAACTCTCAGGGAACGTTTTCTAAAAGTTCCTAGTTTTGGGTTCCCTCAATGTTTAGGGAACATTAGGCTCCTACCTAACCCTCAGGGAACATTCTCTAAAGGTTAGTTTTTTGGTTTGATTGTAACAAACCTTAGGAGAACCTTAGGGGGACATTCTGGAACGTTGTGGACAGCTAACAAGACAATTGTAGAAGGATGTCGTTGTATGAATATGAAATGTTCATTTTGACTAGAAAAGCAAAAGAACTATCTGTGGCTCATATCTGAGCCAGCTATGAAATAAATGCCACACCTCCACCCTCTGCTCCCACCCCGCCCCACCGGGACCCGAGGCTGCGGGTGCCAAACCGCCCCCCTCGGGTGCCGCTTCGTGGACGCAGCCAAGCCGAGCATGACACTCACCAGCCGGACTGCTGCCTCGTCTCATCCGTATCCAGCGCTTCGCACATGCGGAACATGCCGTGAGATTTCCCACAGGCCCTCGAAGGCACCTGGTTGTGTGTAACCGGGAGGAGGAGGAGGAAGAAGAAGAGGAGGAAGAAGAGTCGTGGCGGCGAACAGACGGCAGATAATGACGCGATGGCTCCCGGTGTTGTAGAGCGAGCAAATCGGAGCTTCTGGCGCCTTTAACGAGAGGGAAACACCGGACTTTATTGTGTGTTCGACACAGAAACTACCGCAGCCGTAAGAAGAAAAAAAAAAGGAAACCGCTTTCTGAGATTTCCCTGAACCGCAAAGGTAAGAAGACAGCGTGGATTTACAGCCAATCCGTGCGCCACCGAGCGGCTCTGCGCAACAATTTATCCGCTTAATTGAGTCACAATGAGGCCAATCAGTGATGTAACCGCTGCTAAATTGACCTCCAGACAGCAGTCACTTAAAACAGAGGC
Organism: Solea senegalensis; assembly: GCF_019176455.1. Taxonomy (NCBI): domain Eukaryota; kingdom Metazoa; phylum Chordata; class Actinopteri; order Pleuronectiformes; family Soleidae; genus Solea; species Solea senegalensis. Next base: position 16,935,920 of record NC_058036.1, read on the forward strand.
TGTGTTTGTGTTCATTTACCTTGTTATCCTGCAGAGGTGTCGCATAAACAGCAGTATTATTATTATTATTATTATTATTATGAGTTGTTTATTATTAACAGTATGTTGGATTTTTACCCTCAAAATTATTCTCGGTAATAATTCAACATGAAATGTGAGTCACACACTTGTGTTTTAGTTTGCATGACAGTGCAGCCACTGTTTTCTTTATTAATGAATACTTTTTCCTCTGTCAGGACAAGATAAATATAAATTGAATACAGATCCAAACATTTGTTGCAGTCAAGCTGGAGCTTTTTTCTTCTAGCAACTGAAGAATCAGCAAACACTCAGTGATGCTGTGGTGTCACTAACCCTAATAATGAACATTTAATCTATCATATATATATATATATATATATATATATATATATATATATATATATATATATATATATATATATATATATATATATATATAGTTTTAGATCTCATAGAGTAGAAACATGAACAGAGTAATGCATGTGGTGGATGACATGACGTGACATGTAATGTGCATGAAGGCACATCTGTCTGACTTGACTTTTCATTTCCTGTAGCAGCTGCAGTGCTGACCACATCATCATCATCACCACCGCCACCAGCCTGAGGCTTTCCCAGGAGGCTTTGCAGCACGGCGAAGGATGCCACACCCCCCCAGATGGTGACTTGTACAGGTAAGGTGTGTTTGAGACTCTAAATGTTTTAAAACACAAACTTTATTTTTGTCTACAGAAACATAAGGGAGCCACCTGTATCGATGTATTATCATATATACACACAGGCTCTAGCGTCCTGGTTCTCAAACTGTGGTAGGTGTACGGCCAGTGGTACGCAAGCTTCCTCTACTGTATATATCAGGGTATGTGATCGGAGTTTTGGACCGATTTGCGTCACTGCATTTTAACATTGATAAGTGTGTTACTTTGAGAGCTCAGTGTCTTCTCAGGTGGTGCATACCCTTTATGATTTAAACCAACTTTAGTCAAACGAGTTCACACAGCGCCGATGAAGCGCATCGGCACCGATGTCGAGACAACAACAACGTTGCACTAGTAAAGCGAGACGACGGAAAACGCGAAGAAGCGCCTCGACACAAAGTGGAATTCCACTGCTCAAAAAAAAAGTTCTGCGCAGGGACACAGCCATTCACACTCACACCTACGGTCAATTTAGAGTGTCCTATTTACATAATCTCCAAATCTGCATGTTTTTGGACTGTGGGAGGAAAGCTGGAGAAAATCCACGCACACACACGGGGAGAAAATGCAGACTCCATGCAGAAAGGCCTTTATTAGAACAAAAATCACCTCGAGTGATGACAGTGCAACATTCCAAACACAAGAAGGGAACAGAATCGTTAAAATCGTCAGTTAAAGGGGCAAAAAAAATGACTCGATTCCATTTAGTTTCTAAGTGAAATGATCCACTTTTCATCCTCCTGAGGTTTTTTTTTTTTCCGTTTTTTCGTCCTCTGCTGCCTTTGATCGCTCCTGCTCTGACGGTGGATGCTCGTGTCCTAGATGTGGATGTGTTCTTCTCCTCACACGCTCACAAGAGTGCTTTCAGAGGCGGTTGAGGAAGAAAAGTCCCCCCTTTTTCTTTTTTCTTTTTTTTTACTACCTGGCTAAATTGCCCCAGTGATGGAAAAATATTGTTAAAGGAATGATACTTGAATAATTGAAGCCCTGCACTTTTTAAAATTGCAGGGACTCGCTGTGATTTTCAGCGCAAAGTTTCGAGGCCACCGCGGCAAAAATATTCATATCATTATTTAAGAATGTGTTCATATCAGAGAGTCACTCAGGTTTACTGCCCTCACTCTCTGTGTCCCTCAGCTTCTCATAGGAGCAGGCGATTGGATGATATTATGGAATGGAATCATCGTAATTGGGCTTTACAGATGGACATTTCTTTATTATTTCTACATTTATTATCGTAGTGGCTTAAGTGACATACGGCCTGTTCGCACCAGCTTGACTCGTGACGTCATAATCAGGGAAAATGTGAATGCCATCACAGGAAGAGGCACGAGAATCAACCCGAACAATGGCAAACTGTACATCCGTTAAAAAGACTTAAGAATCCTGAAAATGTGGCGCTAATCTCCCACATTTAGCAAAGGAAATGTCTAAAATCTCATCATTTAACAGAGGAGTCTGGTGTATTTAGCGACAGCTAAAGTTCAGGTCAGGTGGTTGTGTGATTCTCGTCACAACCATCTGGGTTGTCATTGCAAATGTCGGGGTCATAAAGACCACAAAGCACCTAACGGAATCTGCACTTTCTGTCATTTTTCCAGTTCAGTGAAATTCAGAAACTGGAGTAAGAAACAAAACGTTGTCCTTTTTCAATAGATAGATAGATAGATAGATAGATAGATAGATAGAACAGTGAGGAAAGTTGAACATTTTCCCCCTAAGCAGAGTTTAAAAGTATCCTGGCGTTCCAAAATGTCGGTCAGACAAAAATAAGTGATTAAGATGTCATCATTTCCGGCTCAGAGAATGTTTTGACGATGCGTTGTTCGTTAAGTGCGTTAAGTACAGTACGTCACACAAATATATGGCTCGCGATGACTCCTCTATTGTCGGGAAACAGCTCCTTGGCTCAAAGTTAAGTGACTTCCTGGAGTCCCGGAGTCACTGCCAACAGATAGTCCGACTCATTACCAGTAAAAGTTATGTTTTTTCGTTTGTTTTTGTTGTTGTATGAAGTAATGAAACAAGCTGTGTTAATTAATGAGCTTGAGACATGCTTGCAAGTATGAAGCTAAGCTAATTGGCTGTCGGCTTCACGTTGAATGGGCAAGCATGAGACGGATTCTATGACATGTTAAATCACCTCTTTAATTTCTTCTTCTTTTTTTTTTTAATACATTTGCCTTTGAAAGCGTCTCTATTTTTATGATTCAGTCGGGCATCACATGGGAGACAAGGCTCCTGATTTCCACACACAAATCATCACCTACATCATCCCAGAGTTTTCACCTCTCCGGGTTTTGATGGATGGGACGGGTGCAAAGTGTAAGTGTGTGTGTGTGTGTGCTGTCATTTTCACACCTGTGCGCGTCTGCGTGTTCACGTTTAGCCGACTGCTAGGATCACTCCGGTGCCCACAGAGAAAACTAATTAAAATGTGACACCTCCCTGAGCTGCTGTGTCGAGAGAGAGACGACACAACTGCTAAATATACTCGTGCGAGTGAGAGCGTGAGACCTGCTCACCATCGGTTTTACGAGAGAGGAGCAGAGCTAGAAAAAGCGATATTGGTTTTATTTGCTGTAGCAGAGGAATAACATTTTTAAAAAATGAATGGTGAAAACACAACAGCGGCGTGGAGTTGCAGAAATGTAAAATTGAAGCGATTCCAGCTGCTTCAGCTCTAGTGAGTTTTTTAAAGCTTTGATTCAGGGATGAGTTGATAAAATATTCAGTATCAGCGTCGCTCCGATCGAAATCACTGTATCGCATGTTTGAAACGGAAGAACACAACATCTGATATGATCTGAAAGCCCTAGAATATCACATAATCCCTTCATTCAGCTCAGGCTAGTCTAGAGAGAGAGCGAGAGAGCGAGAGAGACGTGCTCCATCCACATCATGTGACCAGACTACAGTGATCATGTGAAAAGTGTTAAACGGTGGAAAAAGTAAACAAATAATAATAATCTGACCATGTTTTCCAGTGCAAGAGGCCCTCAGAGGTGCAATTAAAGGAGTGGATGTTACGATACCACTTTCTACCGATACCAATAATGAACGGATGAAGCTGTTAACAACACATTTGTTTCTCCCCAACTGTGTAACAAATATAGTTCTCCCAAACAACTCTGTTTCTCTTTATTTTAAATTGTGAATACACTAGATATACACAGCATCACTAGTTATTCTGGAAAAATGGGCCAAAGCACTTAGTCACAGGACATTTTCTGGCCCTCCAGATGGACATTCTGAGGCTTAGGTGTTAAAGGGTTACTTACCTGTAAAGTTGTTGCAGTTTAATGTCAGTAAATAATGGTTTTGAATGATCCCCCTGCTGCAGATTGAATGTTGTTGACACATGCACACACACGTTTACTTTACCTTCACCTATAGGCTGCAGGCTTTTGTCAAAAATCCCTCAGGGAAACCAGAGGGAAACATGTTTGTTTTTTTTTCTCTCTGGTACTGAGAGGATGTGAAGGAGGTTCACACACTGATGCCCATTTGACAGACACACACTCGCTGTAACATCTGCAGTCTGCTGGTCGCCTGGGACTCGGGCACTTAATGCCTTCAAGGAGGGGTATTTTTTATTTTTTTTGGTGGAGTGAAAATTCAGACACTCATTGGCTCATCTGAGTCTTTCTCTCATCCCGGTTCATCCCTGTCACTTCTCCAAGTCAGCGACTGAAAGGATTTTTCTGCCGGATCCTGTCGCTCCTTCAGAGCCACAGTTAAATCCAAAGATGGTGTGTGTGTACAGGTATTACTAATGTTGTGGGGACCTAAATCTAAGTCACATTACGACATAAAGCAAGTCCCTATAAAGTAAATGACTGCATTTTAAGGTGAAGACATGTTTTAAGGTTAGGTTGAGGTCAGGAGTAATGGTTAAGGTTAGAGTAAGTCTCCAGGAAATGAATGCAAGTCAATGCAATGTCCCCTGAAGTCATGGAAACCAGTGTGTGTGTGTGCGCTTCTTGGTTGAGTCGGGCTTTTCTGAACCCATCGAGGGTCACGCAGCGACTGCACTGGTAAAGATACTCTCACAGCTTTAGAGTTGAGTCTCACAGCCTCTGTCACTCCGCATCTTTGGCTACATTCAGATTACCGGGCTGATGTGACTCAGATTAGGCCGTGTGGACACTCTAATCTGATCACCTGATCTGATCTACACGTGTCTGACAGTGTCATCCTCTAGAACTCCATTTCACTCACAAATATGTAGCTTCAGACTAATCATATTTGACACGTCTCCTGCTTTAATCCGCAGCGATATATTTGTATTTGTACGTGTCGCGTTCAGCCTTGGCCTCCTCAAAGTCGCTTTCGTCTCTCCGGTCTGTCAGAAAGTCACTAATCCGAGTGACTTTTTTACGTCACCGCTCCTTCTCCAGCGCTCCGTTTTCCAAGAAAAGGTTCCGTTGCTTTGTCTGCACTGATAAACATCAGAGCGGGTCACGGTCTGCGCATAAATGTGCTACAGTAGCTTCAAACACAGATGGAATTGATAACGAAGCTCGGGCAGAGGAATGGTGAAAGAGGAGGAGGAGGAGGAGGAGGACGGGGTTTAGAGAGCCAGTGTAAAGAGGAGAACAGGAGGAGAGAGGGGAGCAGAAGAGACTTCACGTCACTTTTAACATTACCGTGGCCCTTGGTGTTGTATATAATTTAGTGTGATGATGCAATGGAAGACTCTGCGGCGAGTGAGCCGTCTGACGAAGCACACACGAGAGTTTCTCTCTCCCGTTTTTCATACGAGCGTCAAGATTATTGCCATTTAATGTTGGGATCGACGTGCTTTATTTATTTATAAGCAGGTCATTTGGTTGAGAAGCAATTCTCTTTGGCAAGGACGACCGGGGCGAGAGGAGAGGCAGCACGACAAGGGGCCGCATGTACGGCACAAAAAACAAACAAACAAACAAACAAACAAAAAACAGGGCATACAAAGAACAAGAAGTGAAACAGCAACTGTCACAAATTGTTGCTCGGGCTGCAACGATTAATCGATTCATAGGGTTTGTTTTACAATTAAAACTACAGCTGAAACAATTAATCGACAACTATTTTGATAATCGATTAATCGGTTTGATGCTTTTTTAAATGATTAAAACAAGATTTCCGATCGTTTAAGCTTCTTAAATGTGAATATTTTCTTAATTTCTTTGCTCCACATAACAAAGAAATCATTAAAGGTGAATCATTTTCGTTTGTGGACAAAACAAGACATTTGAGAACATCATTGTTTCCCGGTTTGACGAACGCCCAAACACCAAAGCAATGAATCGATTAATCGAAATAATAATCTGGTTTTTCAGCTTCTTAAATGTGAATATTTTCTGGTTTCTTTGCTCCGTTTGACAATGAAAATGGAATCATTTTGGATTGTGGACAAAATGAGACGTTCGGGAAACATTTTCCAACATTTTCTGACATGTTACGCACCAAACAAGGACTCGATTATGAAAATGATCGTTGACCTCAGTGCATTTTTAAAAGAAGAAAGTGGAATGAATTGTAGTGTCTGAAACCTCTACGTCTTATCACAACGACCCGCTGACACGTGGCTCCACAAACCGGCCGACCCTAAACTAACATTTGCTTTTGTTCATTTTAAATTGTACATTTTAAAGCATTTCATTAGGAGAGGAGAGAGAGGAGACTTTAAATCCACTGCCAGTCTCAGCCTCTTGAGGCTCATTGCTTTTTACAAAATGAAATTAATACATCTGTAATGAGAGAGAAACTTGAGTTTCTCAATCAATTTTAATTGGGATAATTAAGCGGTGTTCTTCCGCTGAAATGGACATTTTAGTTAATCACTTCCAGCAGTAGATCAACAAAGTCATCAGGCGTGCTAATTACAATAAAGGCGGTGCTCGGAGTGAATAACTCGCCCATTATAGATCAACCAAATAAGTGTCTGAATGAAGTGTGGACTTTATGAAAGGTGACTGCAGTTCAAAGTGATCAAAGCCTCGGCACACATCTCATTCTGGACACGACCCTGAGCATTTGAGTCATCCGGTTTCCCCCTCACTGTGTGCTAGTACCATAGACCATATATATGAACAGTGGACGTCGTCCTCCGTGTTGCCAGTTATAGTAAGACTATTTTGAATGACCACCTGGGGGCGACTTCCCTGGCTAGTTTAAGGTCTTGGTTTGATTTTTTTTTTGTTCCCATTTCCAAGGAAATTGATGAAGTAGTGGCACTTTTCCACCATACAGTTGTAGCACGGCACTCGACTCGACATGGTTCGGGTCGCTTTCCATGACTGTACTACCAGGTACTATCGCTTACGGATAAGCAACAAAAATGTGTTGTGCCGTGCCGTGCTACAACTGCATAATAGAAAAGTGTCATGTGACACATGATTGGACACCAGTGTGATTGACGGCTGCTACTGTTTGCAGGTGATGTCCAGTTGCAAAACTAATCAAATTGCCAATTTAAACGTTTCAAAATGGGAATTCAGGGTCTTCAGAGAGGTAATGAGATCCACATCACATCAGTGTCTCCAAACCACCTTTGAATATGGTTTTTCAGACCTGTACTTGAACGCTTCACGATTGACACCTCTCATGTTTTTGATGGTGTGAGAGGGAGAACTGGAACCAATCCCACCTTTAATTGGCTCAGAGTCGGGCTCCAGCCTGGCCAGGTCAGCGGCCTATTACAGGGTCATTCATTCACATTCACCTTCACACCGACAGGCAGTTTAGATTCGAGGCTTCCATTAAAAAGCACATTGTGTAGCATTTAGCAACATCTGTGGGTGAAACTGCCCTCACTTCTCCCTTCCTTTCTAAGCATGTGGTAGCTTTTCAGTTATCATTAAAACTCATGCAGATGCTTGGTTTGTGTGTTGTGGGCTTCTGTAAAACCAACGTGATTTCACCTGCTCTGATATAAATATGAACGTCTCATTCTGGGCTCATCAAAACAGTAATTCATGCATTCAGGTGATTGTTAACCTCGTAAAAATAATCAGCTGTTTTACATTCAGTGTCTGCCAAATGGAAATATTTTCGTCTGAATCTCGCACACTGGACCTTTTAACCACACCCTAATCTGCTCCGTCTTTGTACTGTGGGAGTACTCGGGGAAACTCCACGCGCAGAAGCAGGATTCAAACCCTCCGATCACTGCCCCTCCGCGCCGCTCCACTTTACATTCCGCACAGCTTGCTTTCCTGTCAGATGTTGCTATTTTGGAGAAGGTTTATTTGAGGCCTAACAATTCATTGGCTGTGTGAAGTGGAGATAATTATGTGTGCCGAGCACAGACGTCTCGGTTCCTTCTCGCTCTCGACATGTTTGCTCCGATGTGAAGCCGCGGCTGTTTTGGTTAAACATTATTTACCTGCGACGTAGACAAAATGAGAAAATCACCAGTGTTTGGCTGTGATTTGAGTAATTAAGAGTGCTCACTTAATTAACGCAGATATTGTTCTGAGCAGAAAGTAAACCTAACTTGTGTTTGTCATGGTGAGCGTTTGTGTCGGCAGCAGTGAATGACGATTATCCGTGCAGATGCTTTTGAATTTGAAAAAGCAGTGGAGATTGAAGACTTAGTATTGCATCTAACATACAGGCCATATGGCTGGTGGGCTTCATCATACTAATCATCCACTTCTGAAGTGTCACACATTGTTGAAATCCTGTTTCTAGACAATTTTCATATTTTTAAGTACATTTTTTGCTTTTTTTTTAATCATCGGAAAAGATGATTTTTTACAACTGAGTGGAAAATGACTAAAATACTACTGCTATTCTAGCAATACAAAGCCACATGCAAATCAGTGAAGTATTCCTTTAACAAGCGCCATTTTTTTGCTGCACTGGCATATCATTTTGCTTGAAACGACTAATTTTCCCCTAATAGTGGTTATATTTTCTTTTTTGCCGAGGCGAGGCGAGCCGGGACCATAGGTGGAAAATGGGGCAATAGTGTTGGGAAACTACGGTGGCCCTCACATTCCATAAAGGTTTATTCATAGTTGCAAAGCATTGTTAGGTTCAGTCTGTGTTGCTGTAGAAACATAGTGCTGTAATCTTTGTCCTCACTTTGTCCTGTTTCCCCCTCTTTCTGTATTCTTTTTGAATACATGATGTTATTCATTAAAAGAGTGCACACATTTAAATCAAATTGACACTTTATTCCATAGTTTTACTCTACATATTATAGTGAGTAATAGAAACCTAACAGTTAACATAAGTGAGAGCTCTTTACGTCAGTGAAGAGAAGAAAAAAAGAAACTCCCTCCTCCTCCTCCTCCTCCTTAGCAGAACTAAGATGTGCAGCCGTCTGCCGCAGTCATTTGGGTTTAAGGAGAAAAGAGGGAGTGAGAGGAGAGGAGAGGTGGGGAAAAGAAAAGAGGTGAAGATAGAAGATCATTAGCTGTCGCCCCGTGTCCCACTTCAGTGAAACCATTTGTTCTCTCTCCTGCTGCAGGAGTCCCAGTGAGAGGAGGATCTGAACGTGAAACTCCACGGGCGCGTCATGGTTTCCCACCTCCTCACACTGCTCCACCTCTGTGTCTCCCATTGTCCTCTAATGTAGGTGTCCATCACGTCCACCACCGGTGTTACTGGGCTTATTCATTGTCTTTTGATGGGATTTAGTTAATGAGGTCATGTCAGTGAACTCTGACTATGACTGTATTATATATATTTTTATGTGTGTGTGGGCTGAAGCTAACGATTCTTTTACTGTAATCTGTTGATTGTTTTCCCGATGAATCGAGTGTTCTTTTGTCCGTAAACTGTAGGAAAGTGTTGAAAAATGCCGCTCAGTGTTGAACAAAACTGGAAATCACGATGTTCTCCAATGTCTTTTCAGTTTTAATGATTTTTTTTACATTTAAGAAGCTGAAAAATTGAGAAAGCTTGTATTAATTGTTAAAAAAAAGGTTGATTCATCAATTAATCATTGCAGCCCTGTATTATATATCATATATAACCAGTATTAATGCTGTATATTTCAATTAGCTAGTCTCATTGGATCCTTATATAAAAAACAGTAATGAAGTGTTTTTATTTGTTGAGTTTGGTTGTTGCTGCCAGATTTAAACATAATGTATATACTGTATGTGTATATATACATATAAATATAGATATATACAGTATGTGTTGTAACTCACTTCCTCATATTGGTGTCATACTGGACAGAAAGAAAGAAGTGCACAGGGTACAAAGGAACTGTAGTTGGAAAAATAATATATATTTATTGTGGACATTTGCCTTTGGCTTCACAAAGTGCTTAAAAAAAACAATGTACAGCAATACACAAAATTAAATAACACCATATACTTGCAGAGAGATCAATAATAACAAGATCATTTATTAGTCCCACAAACAGGGAAGTTGACTGATGTATTTTAAAGCCTTGTTTTAAACTCTGATTCTTATCCTTTGGCATTTTTACGTCTGAGATTTGTAATTAAATCATTCCTCGTCACATCCAATCATGTCAGGAAGACACCGAATGAGTGAGTGAGTGAGTGAGTGGTAGAACGTGTGAGGACAGAGCATCTCACTGGAAACCATGTTTAGTCTTTAAAATGATGATACATCTATGGTCTGTGAGGCCCGCTTCAGCCGCAGCTGCATGGTGAAATCGTTCAATTGCAGCATGTTTCATCAGTTTCAGTTACATCACAACAGTATTAACTACCGCCCTGATTTATTCTTCATGGGTTATTATCACAGGCAGTACAGTAACATCTGATGGAATGATGCAGAATGCATGAACACTGTACTGAAATGTTTAATGTTCTTCCTCCTCCTCCTCTTCTTCTTCTGTCTCTTCTCTCCGCGCTGCAGGGTTTGATGGAGAGCCGGTCGAATGTCCGCGGGAACGATCGTCATAAGCGGAGGAATTCTCGCCGGCGTGATACTGCTGTGCATCGTAGCAGTGCTCTGTTACTGTCGACTCCAGGTACCGTCACTGTGTCACCTGTGCTTACGTGAATTCACGGTGAAGCGATTAGGGATTCAATTACAGGACCAGTCAAAGGTTTGGACACTCCTTCTCATTCAGTGGTTTTTCTTTCTTCTTTTTTTTCATACGTCATTACTGAAGACATCCAAGCTATGAAGGAACACACTCACGGAAAGATGTAGTGTTAAAGAAACCAGAATATGTTTTATATTTTAGATTCTTCACCTGGAATGCTTTTCCAACAGTCGTGAAGGAAGTTAACCGGAGGCCTTTATGTGTGGGGTTTTGCCCCTTGTCAGCTGGGATTGGCTCCAGCGACCCGAACCATAGTCCTCATGAATGAATGAGTGAAAATTCAGTGCAAAAAGGAGCTGGATGAGGTTAAAAAGTGCATAATTCCTGTAAAGCCTGCATACATGCACACAAAGTCCCAGAACATGAGGTCTAAAATGTAAATAATCTGAACTTTAAGCATTCAAACATACTAGATCCTAAATACCTGAGGTTCATATGACATTATTTCTGCTTTTACAGCAGAGTAACAATTATTCCTGCATGGTTTCTTAATGGTCTCCATGGGTTGTGTCACCGTGATCACGATATGAACAATATTACCAAAGTGGAACTGCTAATCGATCTAATCCTGGTCAAAATGTGGACGTGTGAACTTAAAGGTGCAGCGTGAGGGTTTTTTTTTAGCACCATCTGCTGGTGAAGTTGCAGATTTCGGCCGAATATTTCACCTCCACCCGGCTCCAACACACCTGATTCAAATCAACGGCTCGTTATCGGGCTCCTGCGGACGCCTGATAACGAGCCGTTGATTTGCATCAGGTGTGTTTGAATCAACACTTATTATGGTCCTCAAAGGTCTTACATTTACTGCAGAGAGTGCTCACGCTCACTTGTCCTCTCGTCCTCTCGTCCTCTCGTCCTTGTCCTCCCTCTGCAGTATTACTGCTGTAAGAAAAATGACTCTGAGGTGGACGTGGGCTCCGTGGTCGGCGCGGACCCCCTCTCGCACTTCCCCTGCAGCACCTGCAACGCTCTAGCAATGGACGGCGCGGCGATCACCCCCGTCTCCCTGGACCAGTTGGACGCGGGCTCCCACCACAACCACTGTCCCACATGTTCGCCGTACCCCGTCCGCTCCGCGCCCGCGGACGACGTGCGCAACGGGGGCGAGCGGCTGGGCTTCCACACCTACTACGAGAACCCGTCCTTCTCCCTCCCGCCGTCCTCCAACCCTCAGCGCTCGTCCCCTGTGAGTTACTACGGTCCCACGGACATGTTCCCTCCCCCGCCACGGCCCTACAGCACCCAGGTCTGACGCAGACACAGACTTTACTTAACACACACCTGGCGTTCCCGCGACAACGCCCTTTGGTTGGGACTAGATTCAGGTGATGATTATGACATAGCACAATAACACGCCCACGTTTACTGCACAATGCTCACTTCAGATTCATTATCATCCGGGGGAAGGGACTGAGTAGAGACTCTGTGTGGGCAACAAATCCTCTGATCCTGCAGACAGCCGCTTGTAACAGCGTTGCATGAGTGGGTATGTGTTGCGTAACTCGAGTGCGGCCTCAGGTTGATCCACGCTGGGCCACAAAACGAAATGGCACCGGGGCTACGTTCACATTAGCAGGCTGAAGTGATGTGTGTGGACACAGGTATCAGATCTTAGATCCGATTTATATCTGATGCACGGAATCTGATCCGTGTTGAGTTGCAAGTGGAACAAAATAATGAGGTTGTTCTTTTTTTTTTTAAACAAAATAGTATCACGAGTTAAAGCCAAAATATCATTTTAGTCTCGAAGAGTGAAGAGAACAGATCTGTACACTTATCACACAGTAATCATTTTAAATCTGTTTTTTTGAATAAAAATGAGGAGAATAAAGATGTAAAAATTACCATTCCCTCTGATATCGTGAAATCAAATAGTTAATAGTGTGAACGTAGCCTGTTTTGCAAAATAATATACGTATGCTAACCTCTTCATCCCGGTGTAACAGACCAAATTAACCCCTGCCCAGAATCAACCCAGCTATAGGGTATACTCTGGCTCAGACCAGAGTATACCCGGGGAATAAACTGTCCTGGACCAAGTATATAAAGTATATAAACAGTATATAAACTGTCCTGGACCAAACTATAACTATCTTGTTTAGGTGCCAGTGATTTAAACAATTTCAAATTCCCCCTGTTGACAATAACCACATGATTTATCATCTTTTCCTATTAAAGTTTAGTTTTTGTCAAATCACTTGGACGAGTTCTGAGACGGCTGTTTGAGTCATGAAGGAAGTAGAATAAAAAACACAAAGTATTGCCTCACATTTTCTCAATCATTTTCAAAATAACTTCCCCAGAAACTTCCTGAATGTTTCATTTTCTTTTTAGCGCAAAGGAAAGAAATGAAAGTACAGGATGTTGATATTCTATAGGTTCACATGGGAGCTGTTTGGAAATGATGCCACTGTGAAGGAAACCAAACCATGTGCATTTGCTCCATTAAATACGAAATATAAATAAAAAAGCCTTAATATCAAATCATCCAATACAAAACTGACAATTATTGATTAATAACGAGTGATTTTAGTCTGGGAAAACCTTTAGTCATGGGATTAGAAAACTAAGATAAGCCACGGGAATTCCGTTCTCTGACTGTGTGGAAATATCAGTTTTTGTTGTGTGTATGTTTTTTGTTTTTGTTTTGTTTATTTTTCTTGTCAAAAGTCAGTTCAGGTCAAATTTTTGTCAAATACCCCAGCGCGACCTCAAGGGGGCTTCAGCCGCGAGGCGAAACCTGATCTCGCGGAGACTCAGAGCTGGTGTTGCTTGATCGTCACCTTTACACAACGCAAAAACTGGACCACATCTGGTTCCGGTTTGGTCTAAAACCCGGACCACCACCTCGTCTTAAGTTTCTCTCTCCTCCTCCTCCTCCCCTCTGTCCCACTTACATACATGAGGGCTACGAGTTATTCAAAGTGGGTTTAGCACGTGTTGAAACTACTAATGGAGCTGCGTCTGTGCGTCTTGTCGTGTTAACTTTCTGTTTTTGAGAAGAAGAAGAAAAAAAAGTCAACCGCAAAAGAAAAAGTGTGAATTTTTTTGCCTCTACTTTCACTTCAGGTCAATATGAAGCGAGTTCACGCTGCTGCTGCTGCTGCTGCTGTGTCTTCCATATAAGTTGATGTATTAACTAGGGCTGCAAATCATTATTACCTCCTCAGCAAGGTTGTGTTTCATGTCGTTTGTTTGTTGTTTGACTGCGAGCAGCGTAACTCAGACATTTAAACACGGATTCTGACGAGTTGGCGATTGAAGTTGAGGCCCCAAGAGAGGAATGATTCACTTTTTGTGGCGATCCAGATGTTTTTGGAACACTGTTTCAACCTTTTTCAGGTTGAAATCACCAATAACTCATGCAGTGAAACCTCATAAAGGTCTCTGTTACTTGGTGCAGGTTTGCAGTCTCTGGGTCCTTCCTCTAGTTATTCATTGCTGATTAATCTGCAACCGACAGATGAATCGATTATGAAAAGAATCGTTCGTCGCAGCTCCAGTATTTGTCATGTTCACAGAATGAAAAGACAGTGATATAAGTTTTCTTAACAATAAGCAACTCCAATTATATCTGAAGTGTTATTATTCCACAGTATATGCTTGAATCTATATATTTTTAAGGAGTATTGCAGTTTGTTGTGAAGGATGATATGGGGTTGTGGGTGTGTTTCCTTTTCCCTGCATACTCATTCAATTTTGATTGTATCTTTTATTTAAATAGTCACCGCGGGAGAATACTGGAGAAAGTGAAGGTTTAGTTTATTCCGTCGTGCATTATTATTGTTATTATTATTATTATTATTATTATTATTATTGTTCAGTTATTCAGCTGAAGTTAAAACGTGTGGACGAAATAAAGAAACATACATGTTAATGAATATATTTATCATTCATACGATATTCTCACACGTTACAATGTTTCCACTGAGCTGTGAGAGTCATTCCTTCATCACGTTTCCCAACTTTTCTCCTCATGGTTGTGCACAAGTACAGTATGTGCTACATTTGGCCCTTTTTCCACTATGGTCCCGCCTCGCCTCGCCTCGCCACGGCACGGTTTAGTTTGCATTTCCACTACAAAAAAAAGTAACTACTCAACGTGGTCATTGCTGCACGGCTGCATGAAAACTGCTGTGACTTCGTTTTACACGCGACACACACACACAAACGAGTGACTAGTAACTTGTAAAGCAGTTGTTTTCAGTGTAACGGAATCATTAGAATCAGTTAATTCAAACTATTTGTTCAGTACTTTCACCAGTGCTGTCGCTAAATACACCAGACTCCTCTGTTAAATATTGAGATTTTAGACATTTCCCTGCTAATTGTTGGAGATGAACCCACGTTTCCAGGATTATTAAGTCTTTTTAATTGATCTACAGTTCGGCATTGCTGTGACGGCAGTCTGGCGACGTCACACGTAGTACCTACTAAAAAATAAAGTACCTGGTAGCAGGTGCTATGCTAGTGGAGACGCAACTTAACCGTGCCGTGGCGAGGCGAGTAGAGCCGATGGAAACACGCCAGTCGTCCCTGGTGTTCACCTCCACGGCCTCACTCAGCGCACGTGTGATCCCTGTATAGTTTGGTGAAAGAGGTTCATCTGTGTTTGTCGCACCAGACTTGTATCAGAAGTAACATTAATGTTCCGTTTTCTGTATGAAACTTTAGTGAGTTTTGTTATTCTCTGATACAGGGAGAGAGAGAGGGAGAAAAAATCCACCATGTTTCACAAATTGTTCCTTTTTTGAGGAGGAATAAATGTTTATACGTCGGCCTGGAGTTTTTTGTGTTTTTGGGGTTATGTAACTAACAATGACTCAGGCAATGAGTTGAATGCACAGTTCCTGTTTAAGGGGAAAAGAAATGTAGTGGGAATAAAGCAAAAAGAACGCAGGATGCAAACGAAAAGTGAGAAGTATTCATATGTGGGAGGAGAAGTGAAAAAAACGAGGCACAAATGAAACCGATTTGTCACAAGAGACTGGGATTAAGGATGAGATGAGGAGAAACTACATTATGTGCCAGGACATTTACATACAGAAAAGTGGGTGGAGGAGGAGTCCTCTGGCATTCAGCTGTCACTTTTCCTGCTCGACCCGTTTTCCAAGCAGCTCGGCCCGGGACAATAGCAGCAGCACCTCAGGGTGTCATTATCTTACATCCCTTACATCACTGTAGTGTTTGTGTGTGTGTGTGTGTGTGTGTGTGTGTGTGTGTGTGTGTGTGTGTGTGGGAGGGGCAGAAAATGGTTAAAAGAATAATAAAACCAAGTTTGTATGTGTGTGTGAGTTAAAGAGGGCGGGAGAAGACGGTGTGCGGCGTGTGTGTGTGTGTGTGTGTGTGATAAGAAAGGTGAGCACAGGAGTGGGTGTGTCCGGCCCTGTTGTTCTTTCACACACTCTCTCATGGCTCATTATAAACCTCGTTGAACCTGTTGCCGCCCTGTGACACATGTATCACACACTCGCCCCTTGTGTTCCGACACAGTGTGTAAGTCGACGTCTTACGACTGACAGTGAATGTAGCGGCACTTTACCTGTCTGTCTGTTTTGTTGCTTAGTTTATCACTTCCTGTTCTGCACAGTCGGACTGCAAACTAAACGTCTCCTCCTGTGGGAACGTCTTGGACTTTAACCTGATTCTACCCTTTATTCTTGCACGCTCGCTTGCATCACTGCCAGACTAAGAAAACAAGACGCTTGCGTTTCGTTTTTTTTGCTTCATAACTCTCTTAACAACGTCTACGCTGGTGGATTTTTCTTAAAATTCTGTGATCTTGGGAGTCTTAAAGAGCGTCTGTGTGAGCGGCACCAGAGATGATGGAAGAGGTGTCCACGATGATGGCGTATGACGCCGATGTCATGGAGCAGATGAGCGAGGAGGAGATCCTGGCCTGTCTGGTGGCAGAAACGGGACCAACGTTCACAGTAAGACTCCCTATTTTAATGGAGTTGTTTTTGTTTACGTGAGATTTCGCCCTGATTTTACATCTGTGACTACAAGGCAATTACTTTATTATTATTTGGTTAATTTGGATTTCTTTGCTTGGAATCAATGCAGTGCATTGATTTTTTTGAGTTTTACAAACCAGTGTTAATCATAATGATAATAATATTCTTATATTATATAAGGAGGTGGTCAACAAAACATCAATACTCAGGTAATCTATACAAACTGTGCTGTCCTGTGTTACGATAGCAGTGTTATTTAATAGATGACACCATTATTTGTGTGTAAAAGTGTTTTTTTTATATATAAAATCCAAGATTTAATCTAAGAAAAGACAAAATACAGTTATATGATGCTGTATTTTCTTGTGCCAAGTCACACAAATTAAACATTGTATTTTGTTTTGTTCTAATTCTTTGTTTTTTAAATGCCTGTTACTGGAGGAGGAAAATGGTAGGAATAGTATTGATTATTTTCCTCGGTATTGGTATCGATTTCGATATTCCATTATAGTGAAAACCCTCATCGTACACACACTTTTCATAATATGCAGTTAAAACAGGTGATCGACATTGAGGAGGAAATCAATGCAGGAGCAATAAAAGAGCGACAAAATACCAGAGTAAAAGCAAAGACGGCACAGGGTTAAGTCTAAAATAGCACGTTATTGTCACATAAAAGGTGAAAGAAGAGTGCGCTTGGTGGAAATGACGGTCTGTTCAAGTCACTGTGTGAGTAAAGGTGAACCGAAAACAAACAAACAAGCAAAATGGACGTTAGTGAAGTTGTTTACTACCGTGTTTACTTCCTTTATCATGTCTGGCAGCTTCACGCGTGAGCTGAAGGCACGCTGCGACACATGCACTTCTCTAACTCTAACTTAAATCCTTGCACTTGGATGTGTTAGAGAAGAGTGTGTCTGTGTTTAGTCAGTTTTTCATTTTCATTTTCTTCCCTCAGGTGCCGTCAAAGAAAGCCAAACTGCAGATAATGGACGATGATTTTGATGAAGACCCCGTGGACAAATACCTGGTCAGAAGACTCTACCTCATCCTGTGACTTTATATTCTGCTGTGCACCTCACAAACCCTGACAGATATTTTGTCTGTTTGTTTATAGAAAGAGAACCGTCGTCTTCAGCAGGCCAGCCTGCGTCTGGAGCAGGAAAACGACAACCTCGCTCATCGACTCATCACCAGCAAGGTGGCGCTCAGGAATGCTCTGGACAAGGTATGACCATCAAATGCAAAGGTTTCCCAAACGACAAGAGCAACTTTTGTGCTTAATACAACATCTCTGATTATTTTACTGCTATTAGAATGTATAATGATCCATTTAAAAGGTTTAAGGTTTAATTTTAAACTCAATTTCTTCTCTTCTTTTAATATCATGTAGTCGATGCCTCATTAAAGCCTTTTATTTCCACGGTGGAATCATAAATGGTAACGGGAAAACGCAACATAAGAGATTATACTGACAAAAAATGGGGCAACGGCCTCGTTAAATCTGAAGCGTCATAAACATAAATCACACATTTATGATTTCAAAATAAGCTTCTTCTTTTTTTCAGAAAATCTTCAAATATCCTTTGTTGCAGCAAAAAAAAAAGAGGCTTTTTATCTGTTTATCCTTTAATCCATGTGTGTCTTTGTCTGTCTGTGCCGCGTGGACAGGCTGAGGACAGAGTGGACGAACTCTGCAAAGACCTCCTGCAGACCAGATATCGACTGGAGGTCACGGAGGAGGAGAAGAAAGGGAAGGAGGAGGAAACTGCAAAGGTACAACATAAGAACACCACGTTTACGTGATAGAATACTAGTTCATATACATGTTGACATTGAAACACAGGATAAAGAGGGTTTATGTGACATAAAGAAGAAGAAGGACACATGAGATAAATAATATATATATCTGTGAATATACTGTAGGTGAATAGAATAAAGAAAATATTGAATATATAAAAATCTATGTACATATTGCCTCGCTGATGCTATTTTAAAATGAGCCAAGAAAACAATTGCATGACAATTGCTGTAATATAACTAGTTTTTAACACGATAACTTGTCTAAGTTAAGTTAGTTCTTCTTTGTTATTCATAAATGCAGTATCTTATATGTTCTCTGCATTGTTTACTCTAAATATTAGACTCTTTTTGTATATATTCTGGTTATATTCTCCTCTTCATTACCATAAAATGTAATAAAAAAGGTTCTATATTGCATATTATTCCTGGATGGTAAAATGCAGGTTCATTTTTGGCTGTTTTTGTTACTGTATGACTGCAAATATCCCAGTTCTAGGACTAAAAAAACCTTAACTTACTTTACCTTATCTTACCACAGCTTAAGGAGGTATTTCGAAGAGAGCTGGAGAAAACAGAGCAGGAGGTCAGGAGGTCATCGGGCATCATCACAGACTACAAACAGGTACGCACGATCACTGACGATGACATTTGAAGACTCAGAAATTTAGGCTGTGTGTGTGTTTGATTTAAAAAAAAAAAAAAGATAAAAGATCTATTAATATAAAAGAATTCAATCCCTTTGTTTTTGTTTAAAGATGTTAACGTCAGATGTTCCTCCTCTTAGATCTGCTCTCAGCTGACAAACCGTCTGGAGAGGCAGCGCGTCGCCCACAGGCAGCAGCTGGAGTCACTCAAGGTGAGAATAAACACTTTCATGTCTCCTTTTAATACGTTCAAGCGTCATATTTAACACCACGTTGAAAGAAGTGATTCTGAGTTCTGAGCCTTTTATAAAATGATTTACAGCCCTCACATGCTTGGGTGTGGGTGTCAGGAGTCTTCAGTTGCTCTTATTAATATCATTATTAAAGCTGTTCATCTCGTGGTTTTGCAGAGTGCGATGAAGGACTGTCCTCACTGCCAGCACAGTTTAGAGGCAGATGAGCGGTCAGCAGAAGACGCTCACACTGTGTCAGAAGCAGAGCGGGATGAGGACGGTGATGGTTGTAAAGAGGTGGAGAAGATGAGGGAAGACCAGGAGAAGGAGTCCTTCAAGGCTCAGATACGGGAGCTGGAGAAAGAGTTGGCGCAGACCAAACTCCAGCTCGTGGAGTCCAAGTGCAAAATCCAGGTGAATGTTGGTACAGACGAGAAATTTGGTTTATCTAAGCCTCAAAATGTCTCTTTGTTTATTTTAACCTTAAAAGGGCCAGAAAATGTCCTGTGTGTGCTTTTGTCCATTTTTTCCAAAATACTCTAGGTTTAAAATGAAGAAAAACAACAGACTTTGAATGTTCAGTTTGAAATGTGATCAGTATGTTGTCTCGTAGTTTTTGTCTCAGTGTGGAAAAGACATTTAAAACGCGTATAGGTGTTTTCTTTTTTCAACAGTCCAAGTGAAATCACTGTAATAAATACCTTGGGTATTTCCAATAGCACAAACCATTGCGAAATTATATCTATTATATTATTATTATTATTATTATTACATATTAATATGACATTTCTTTTTCCCTTTTCACCAACGATTTAAACACACCTCTGCAAAAAAAGTACTCAAAATCTTTCACCTGGCTCGTTTTATTTTTGTGACTTCTGCACTATTGCTGTGTTATATCGCTACTGAAATGCAATTTTAAAATGAATTATAACTTTAATGAGAAGTTTTGTTTTCCTCTCTCAGGAGCTTCAGCACCAGAAGGGACTCATGACCAACCAGCTGCAGGAAGCAAAGAACACCTGGATCAACAAGGCCTTCACCTCGCTGCGCACGTCCAGCGGCGGGGGGCTGCATGGCATCAATATACCCAGGGACGGGGCTCCAACGCTGGGCTGGCACCTCCACGGCAGCTCCCCGTCTGCATGGAGCAGCAAGATGAAGTCGTGGCGTCACGGCGACGGTCAAGAAAAAGCGTGACGGCTTTTAGACTCATCACAGACTCGGGTTGTTTTGTACACCACACATTTAAAGGTGTAGCTGCTATTTCGACTGTCAAGGGCAGGACATTTTACTGTACATTCACTGATCAAGTCTCTGCCACATTTTTGTACATAACTGTTTCATTTTGTAAATGATTGACACAATATTAAATAAATCAAGTGTGAAACCGACTCTTGAGGTGTGACATACGAAACCTGACATAACGACACAGACGCCGAGGAAATCTCACATCCTTCAGAGGGGATGTTTCCTGTGACGCGCCCTCACTCACGGTTCCTCTTTCACTGTGACGACGCCTGTGCGCCTTAAGTGCTGCTCACACAGACACACAGACACACAGACAGACAGAGAACAGACATCTGGCAGCTGTTTCTTATCTCTGAACTTTGACTCATAGACCATCATTGAGGGAAACGGAGCAAGGAAAAATAGAGGAGAGTGGTCTTGAATTTGCTGATTTCAGTATCTGTACATCTAGGAAACAAGTAATCCTTATTTATGCTGATGACTGCCATGTTTGGCTCTGTGATTTTGCTCGTGTGTGTCCTCGGAGGCCACGCTCTGGACCTGCTGAGAGCGGCTGTAACGTCAGCGAGTGAGTAGCCAGTCATAATGTGACACAATAATGCTGATTGTTTCTCGCTTGTGCTGTGAGTCGTGTGAGTCGTGAGTGTCGTGAGTGCTCTTTCATTTCATGCTGTTTGTGTCCTGTTATCTTGATTATTTTTTTACTGCCATCTGCAAGTTCTCAAATAGCGGAACCTCCACATTCATGATTTGTACAATAGCAAGAAAAAGTGCAAGAAAAATAACTTTTTCGAACAGAAACGTTTAAAAGATGGATCCAAAGGTCCTTTCCCTCCTTTAAAGTGAAACTTTCAAGTTACTTCATCTTAAGGGAAGGGAAACTTATACCAATACCAATGTACCTGAGAGAGGAAACTGACAAACCTCATACTTCTGCATCAAATCATGCTTCAGAAAATGCTCTACCTGTTTTGCCAATTTGTGACTAGACCAGTACTTAACACACTTTTGTTTATATTTAAAATATAAATCATGACAAGAGCAAGTTTGCGCATATACTTTCCAAAACAATCTCCCGCGACCCATATGTGGGCCCCGACCCAGTCTTTGGGAATCAATGAGCCAGCAACACAAGAGAGATGATTCATTTTTATCTATGGTAAACCCCAAATTACCCACTGATTGTTTGAGGTCGATTGTTATAACTGCCAGCTCATGTGTAGGTGGGAGTGACCTGAGAGCCCAAAACATTGTAGTTTGTTTTGGTTATTTTAACATAGTTTAAACCCCGCCCCCACCGCCAGAACAAAGGAAATTATAGTAAATGGAAGAATTTACTATAAAAAAAACTTGGAAGAACAATTGATAAAAATCAAATAGAGGGATTTACTATAAACACAATCTGTTTTTATGAATTAAGATGTGTTTAAAAGAATATTTTTGACTGATTGTGATTTCTTGCTTCAGATCCTCCCCCCGCTCCCACAGTGCACTGCTGGTGCGCGAGCTACCCGAACATGACGCTCTGCGCGTGGCCCGAACCTTCCCACGCGCCACTGACGCGCTACATCGCTACATACAGGTGAATGTGACACATGGAACTCTTTTTCCTCTTCATCCTCTTCTTCCTGCTGCTGCTGACCCTAACCACTGACCCCTTTTAGTAAAAACACACTCCATTTGTTGAGAGTCATGACGTCACTCATATATGTGTGTGTGTGCGTGTGTACATGTGTGTTTGTCAGTGAGAGACATGGGGAGCCAATCACAGAGCAGTGCCATCTCATCCCACCCGGCTCTTCATCCTCATCCTCATCTGAGCAGGTACCACTTCACACACAGTAGTTTACAACCTGGGGAGGGGTGTCCATAGAAATGTAAAATATAGAAATGTAGAAATGAAAGCAAGCAGCATGGTTTTGGTGTTTTCATTATCCAGATGTGTCCACGTGCATTTCACAGGCTGGTGTCAGTTAACGTTTGGAAACCCCCCCTTTTTTTTTGGTTCACTTTGCTTTTCTTGCTAAACGCCAGAGAAATGAGAGAAGTGGCATCATGTGTGCATTTTTCAAATAAAACATAGAAAACATAGAAACCAGTCTCTGGTTTAGAACAGTGGACTCAAACTTTGATCAATTTGATGTTTGTTTTTGATGTTTACAGATGAATTTTGCGTCATCATTTCCTTGTTGTGAATCATATGTAATTGTGCATCAAAACAAACACCTTTATTTTGAAAATGACATAAAACACTGTCACAAATGCTCATATCCTGATGGAATATTGTGATATCATTTTAAGTTGGACCTTTCCTTTCTTGAGCGCCCCCTACTGACCAGGCTTAAAGCTTACGTGGCCCCCAGGTCATTAGACTTTGAGCTCCCTGCTTCACAACATAAAAGGAAAAAGTCATAAAAAGTCCACAAATCTGGTATTTAAAGAAAAACAATGAGTGTAGGGAGATAGAAATATAGGATTTAGATAGGAGTCAGTGAAAGCTTTCTGATGAAGGATTAAAAAAAATAACACTGACTTTTAAGTAATAATAAATGATTTTGATCTACTGAATCCTCATATTCTGTGTCATGTGTCGTAGGTGTGGCTCTGCCAAATGCTAAACCTGAAGCTTCTGACCAGCTACATCATCAACGTCACAGCTGTTTCCTCTGCTGGAAGCAGCTCCTATCTGGCCAGTTTTATGCTGGAGGATATAGGTGAGAAATGCAATTATGGGAAAGATATGTACAGTAAAGAATGAAGGAGAAAAAGAAATAAACAGAATTTACACTTTCATGAAGAAGTGTACAGGTATGTACGGAAGAGTATTAGGGCCACATGTAAAAAAAAAAATTAGGACTATAATCAAAAAAAATGTTTTTGTCAATTTGACTTCAGAATTCTGACTTTTTCTTTAATCTCAGAATTCCATTTTTTTTCTTTAATTTCAGAATTTGAGAAAAAAAATCTTTAACTGAGATTAATTTGGATCTCAGATTTCAGACTTTAATTTCAGAATTTGGACTTTCTTTAATCTTTCTTTAGTCTCAGAATTCTGACTTTAATCTCAGAATTCGGACATTACTCTCATAATCTCAGAATTCATGCTGTTCATGCTGCTCTGTAGGTATGAGGCGAAAGAATCATTCTCTCTTTTTGCTGTGCAGTGAAACCAGATCCTCCAGTGGACGTCCAGGTTTCCCCTCGTAACACCAGAAACCTGTTGGTGGAGTGGTCTCCTCCTTCCACCTGGAGCCACCTCAACATCTTCCCCCTCAAATACCAGATCATGTACCAGTGGGAGAACAAGGGCACCCCACAGTCTGTCAACGTAAGTAAATAAGAGTGACCGTCATCACAGATTTCAGCTCTGAAAATCACTGTGTCACTGATGTCAAAACCGTTATCTTTATGTTTTTAAATGATGGTTTTGACTAAAACATTATAATTATAGGTTCTTTGTTCAATTACTATTCATAACTATTCATAACCTTGACTTCAGTATTCACTGCAGTGGATGATTGAACACTGACGTCAACATTTTAACTCCTCTAGGACTTCTATAATTCCCCTTTTTAATAGTAATATATGCAGCTTTCACTATTGCTCATAGCTGCAATTAGAGATTTACATAATTGACTCACTTATAAACTCTTCATACTCATGCTTTAGTTACGAGTCAACATTTGACTTTTGGATCAATAGACTTTACGTTTTGACTGAATTCAGAGCAAATTCTGTCAACTAAAAGTGTATTAACTTGTATTTTTTAAAATCCTATTTATTTATTATTTAGTATTTTAACAACCTGGCAACCCAAACGTTATATGTATGGATTTATGTGACCGTAAAAGTATTCCTAAATGAAATATACAATATTAATAGAGTTAGAGCCTATAAAATCCGCTCATAAATATAAAGTGAAAGCATCATTTGCTGTTTTCTCTCCTGCAGCTGGGTCCGTTTGAGAGCACAAAGGTGGAACTGAAGGGTCTGACCCCGGGGAGGTCGTACCTGTTCCAGGTGTGCGCCAAAGAGCTGCTGGGTCTGGGAAAGTGCAGTCACTGGAGTTCACCGGTGAACGTCACCATCCCACAAGCCAAGTCATAGACACTTCCTGTCACACACACACACACACACACACACACACACACACTGGGCTGAATCGACCGCACAAACAATGCAAGCGAAATATGTTTTTTGTTTTATTTATTTATAAAGTAATTTAATTTTTATAAAGTTTAATGTAATGCTTTTTTGGTTCATTTTGGTTTGTCTATTTAATAAAATGAGGCATTTGAAGAAAAAGAGAGAGAGAGAAGTTTGTCAATCAACTACATCCACGACAAGCGGGGTGACAAACTCAGAGTGTCTGATGCCCATACTGAAGGACGGGGGTTTAGGAAGGTGCATGTGATACTTCTCCGGCCTGTAAGCACCGGGGCCCGGGATAGTCGAGGAGTAACTTGGCCTCTTGGTGCGGCTCTGCATGGAGAAGGAAGGCTGGCGCTGGCGGTAAACGTCTGGGTTGATGGTGTCGTATTTCGCCGGCCCGGGGCTCATGGCGAGATCTTCAGAGGGAGCGCCGACCTTCCTCCGGCCTGAGAAGCTGAAGCTGGCACTGGAGGGTTTGTTAGGAACCTGGCAACCCAGCAGATTAGGCAGACTGTAGCTGGTGGAGAGAAAAACACTCAGTTTGTATAATATGGTAATGTCTTCTAATTTGGTGATAACAGTGGGAATAGTGTGGTAAAAAGGACACAATAATACAGTAATACCACGTTATTTTTAAAGTTTAAACTTGATAATAACAATTACTACAGGCTACTATCACTGTCATACCTTAGCATGAATATTTTTCAAACTTGATGAATTCATCCTCCCATAATTATGTTTAAAACACACTTGAAGTATATGACATTCATACTGTCTGTACTATGTTGTCAAGTATATAATATTACTATTATATTATATGTCATTTATACTGCCTTTTTGCCTTAATTATCGTTCCTATTATTTAAATTCTTATATATCTATATATTCCTACCTATCGTATCGTCTTATCGTATCATATCATCTCATTGTATCGTATCGTATCATATCGACTTATCGTATCATATCGTCTTATTGTATTGTCTTATCGTATCATATCATCTCATTGTATCGTATCGACGTGTCGTGACGTGCCGTGTTGCGCCGTGCTGTGCCGCGTCACACCGCATCACATCGTATCATCTTAGCATTATCTCAACTGCTTAATACAATTTGACTGCCATTAAAAGTTGTTTCAGTAGTAGTTTCACTACATTCATGGGATTTAGTATTAGAATAATGCACAATGATAATAATTAAAAACCTGTTGGGCGCTGGAACAGCATCCACACAGCGATATCTGGTGCGGGAGCTGATGGTGTAGGACGGAGGTCTGTGCTGAGCGTTGAGAGGTGGAGCCTTTTCTGGACTGTAGGCTCCAGGTCCAGGAGTCTGGAACAGTTCACCTATGAAGAAGAAATCATCTTTATTGATCCCCTTTGTTAAATCGTCCTTCAGTCTGCTGTTTTGCTTTCTATGTATGTTTTATATGTGTGTCCTATAACTCCTACTCTGTGGGTACCTACCTCAAAAGTATATAATATGAAATTTAAGTGAGAGCTTGTACGTCTGTTCTTCTCTTTTTCATTGTGTCACCTTTACTCCCTGTGCGTCGTCCTCTGCCCAGAATAGAGTAGGATGGCGTGTCCATTCGGCCAAAGCGGGTGACCTTGGCGTCGATGTGGTATCTTGGTCCTGGACTGGAGTCTGCAGAGGTGGGCACTGAAAACACAACAACTTTTCTTCTTAAAAGAACCTGACAAGTTATGGAGTTTAACCCTTAGAGCACAGATCATTTGACCTGTTTTTTTCCATATATGTTGAAAGAATGTGCAACATGGTGTCTTTTATCCTTTTCTTCAGCACAATCTAAACAATCTGATGAAAAAAAAGAATCATTTTCACCAACTATATAAACACATCTGAGCAAAAAGTACTCCAAATGTTTAAAATCGTGAACAAACAAAAAGAAAAATGCTCTATTTTCTGACTTTATCACAATTATTGTGCACAATTATTGCTACTTTATGTCACTACTAAAAATGCGCTAAAAAATCTGACTCTGTGTGACCTATAAACACACACCGCCAGGATGCCCATATAAGGAGTTGTTTATTGTTTCCATGGCAAATTAGCTTTACTTTACTTTTACTGTCTTTTGCCTTCATTTTGTTTCTGATTATATAATTTTTTATATATCTTTTCTTCTTATCTTATCATATCGTCTTTTCATATTGTCTTATCGCATCTCATTGTATTATTGTATTATTATCATATTGTATCGTATGGTATGAAGTTTAACCCTTAGAACACAGAGCATTTCCGCTGCTTTATTCCATTTCTATGTTTGTTCTATGCTGCAGCAGAAAAGCACAACCTAAAACATAAATCTTACTTCTGTTGCGGCCGTGGAGGGAGTATGCAGGGCTGCTGGGTTTGGTAAAGTCATGGTTGATGTATCCGACTGTAGGGGGCAGAGCATAGCGTCCAGGTCCTGGGCCTGACAGTGAGACAGAGGAGGAGGAGGAGGAGGAGGAGGAGGACAGTGATGAAAATGATGCAACAGTTTCAGCAGCAGCAGCAGCAGCAGCAGAGGTAAAGCACGAGCACCAGTCTCTGGCTCGGGCTGCAGCGTTGCCTCTGATGATTTCCACATGCAGCTCTTTGACTGATTCTCTATGGTTATGCATTTTAACGTCCTTCCTCCACTTGTTTGAGAAAGGATTCTAAACAAAGTCGAAATCCCAAACAAGTATGGAGCAACGACAGTTTAATGCTGTGAGAAATTTCATACCACAACCAGTTCAGCTCTAATACACTCCATGTGGCTCTACAACCACACACACACACACACACACACACACACACACAGGGATACAGATTCCTTTAACTGACCTCTTTCTTTGGCAGAGATTATTGGCCGTTTCTTCACCACCTCCTCCATACCTCCTCCTCTTCTCTTCCTCTCTGGTCCCTCTGTGACTAGTAGACACATTCTTCACTTGTGTGCTTCTCTCCAGGTAATCTGCGCCCTCCCAGGCTGAATTATACATGACCGTGAGCTGAAGAAACCCTAGATTGGTGGAGGCGCCGGGCACGACCCAGTTTTCTCTCCAGCTCCTTTTCCCCAAAGTCCATTTTAGGACTAAAATGCTTCGGATCTGTGACACGAAAACTGTCAAGGGTGGAAATGAAACATGGATTAGAACTAGGTCCTAAGAGAGTTAGGTCCACATGTAAAACAAAAATAAAATAAAACAGCATGAGATTAAATTCTGAGATTAAAGTCAGAATGCTGATATTAAAGGAAAAATCAGAATTCTGACATTAAAGGAAAAAGTCAGAATTATGCGATTAAAGAAAAAGACAGAATTCTGAGATTAAAGTAAAAAGTCAGAATTCTGAGATTAAAGAAATAGGCAGAATTCTGACAACTCTGATTTTTTGATTTTTTTTCTGAGATTAAAGTAAAAAGTCAGAATTCTGAGATTAAAGAAATAGGCAGAATTCTGACAACTCTGATTTTTTGATTTTTTTTTTAAGTCAGAATTATGAGGAAAAAGTAGTATTAAAGTCAGAATTCTGAAATTAAAGTCAGAATTGAGAAAAAAGTCAGATTAAAGTCAGAATTGAGAAAAAAGTCAGATTAAAGTCAGAATTGAGAAAAAAATCTGATTAAAGTCAGAATTCTTAGATTATAAAATCAGATTAAAATCAGAATTCTCAGATGACAGAAAAATTCTGAGAGGAAAAGTCACAATTTTGACTTTAATCTCAGAATTCTGAGGAAGACGTCTTAAATGATGATGTTTATTTATCTTCCTATTGAAAGGAGATTATAGTGGCTCTGTGAGCAGTGACTGTGCTGACACTCACATGTGTCACATGTGTATACAAACGTCACATGTATATACCGTGACTAAGTGGATCTCAGTCAGCATTTGAAAATGAAAAGTACTGATCTCCTGTTGCATGTGAATATTTGACAAGCTGAAAACATCAGAGTAATGAAAACCATGGAGCAGTGAGTTTAAAAGCCTAAGTTTAAGATCTGAATGATTCATTACCTGCCAGAGTAAATGTAATAAGATGTAACAACATTCCAAATGTCTGTTTTTTTCCAAGAAAGGAGGCTCGACAAACCATAACAAACAGACGTTTTAACAATCTCAACGGATCCTTTCTGTGTTTTTCTTCCCTATTGGCTGAAAACCATCCCAGATTTACAACACTCAGCGGTGGAGAGAAACGACAACAAATTAAATTACTTCCTTTACTTATTCATTTGTATATTATTGTTGATTTTTCGACATGTCCAATATTTTCTTCTATGTGTGCCATGTGGTTTCGTTTTAATAATTCCGAAGCCTAACAAGATGATCATTTGCAAAAGTAATGCCTCACAAATAAGAAGTAAAACTGAACTTTGGTTATTTTTAGAACATTTTGTGTTTTTTTCTTCAGGACATTTTAATTTACATTAAACAGTTTTGTTATTCACAGGCTTATTTGTTTGAATTGAATCTATTTATGTGCAGATGTGTGTCTTAAGTTTTAATGAGAAGCACTTTTTCTAACATGTTGACAAAAAACTGTCAGGGTTGAAATGAAACATGATCCTAACTATGGAAGCGTATTACCGCCACATGTTAAAAAAAGAAAATTGAAAGAAAGAACAATAAAACAGCATGAATTCTGAGATAAAAGTCAGAATTCTGAGATAAAAGTCAGAATTCTGAGATAAAAGTCAGAATTCTGAGATTAAAGCCACAATTCTGAAAAAAAAACGAGATTAGAGTCAGAATTCTGAAAAAAGAATTGAGATTAGAGTCAGAATTCTGAAAAAAAATTGAGACTAGAGTCAGAATTCTAAGAAAATAAATGGAGATTAGAGTCAGAATTCTGAAAAAAAGAATTGAGATTAGAGTTAGAATTCTGAGATTAACGTTTGAATTCTGAGAATAAAGTCAGAATTCTGAGATTGCATGTGTGTCTTTAAGTTTCAAACACTTTGTGTAACATTAAATTTTGTGTATTTTTCCAGAGCTTTTGACAACAGACGACAGGAGAAAAACAAGTGAGTCTTCCAAAAGACATTTGCAAATGTGACACATTTAGGACAGGGGAAATATTTTCTCGTACATAAGATGCATCATATTCCAAACTAGGTCACTTTGTCTGCGTGTGAAAAGTTTCTAATGTGGCACAAAAGCCCCGAGGAGGATTCAAATCTAGCAGAGGGGAGGCCACGCTTTTTTTTACCTTCTTGTGTGAGGAAAATCAGGTTCTTGTCGTTGTCCTAATTCTATGCACAGAAGAAACTAAAGCCATGACTTAGACAAACTCCACACTGGTTAAATATTAAGCACCTGTGACTCTGTGTGATCCCAGGATCAGTAACAAGACGCTGCGGTGTGTTGAAGCCCCGGGAAACCAACAGGAAGCACAACAATGGCGTCTCAAGTTTCCCCCCCTGATAACCTGCATGACAAACGCAGCAGTGTTGTGTGAGACACTGCCGTAAAACTATGTAACTCATTAAGAGGAGAGATTGAAATCAGACTGCAACCTGGATTCATCAGGGGAAAGTATTTGATGTCAGGTTTTTGGTTTTTTTTGCTGTTGTTTTTCTTAATTGTCCTTCAAAAAAAGTCATGTTTTGTTTTCACTCGTGGTGGTTTTGTCAGCGGACACACACATTCAAAGATTTTAGATATCTAGCGGAACGCGAGATCACGGAGCCAATGTGGGCCGCATGTGGTGTTTTTGTGTTTGTGTTCATAAACCTTGAGCTGCAACACTGTTGTTTTAGCTTTTTGCCGACACCCACACATTCTGGAAACATGATTAACATTTTCTTTAGCTCTGATTACAGTGTAAATTATTTACAGGCTTACGCTCTGAATTACACAATAAATGACATTATTTTCATTTCACAGGCCTCAACTGTGGTCGTTCACAACATCACCATGTTTTTATACAGGAAACCTTAAATTCACTATGTCCACAGGAAAAATACTGCTAAATCACAGTGTTTACATTTAACAGCTACCAATTTACAGTCATTTACTCTAAGTAATACAGTCATTTACTTTAAATATACCAGAGGTGGAAAGTAATGAATTACATTTACTTGTGTTACTGTAATTAAGAAGGATTTTTTTCATGTACTTGTACTTTTTAAAATTTGTAATTTTACTTTTACATTAGTAAAAAAAGTGAAAAATTTGAATTTAAAAAAGATAATAAATAAATAAAAATCACGTACCGGAAACTTTGGCATTGAATGGTGAGGACAGGTGAATGATGAGGACAGGTGAATGGTGAGGACAGATGAATGGTGAGGACAGGTGAATGATGAGGACAGGTGAATGAAAACAAGTGAATGATGAGGACAGGTGAATGAAAACAAGTGAATGATGAGGACAGGTGAATGAAAACAGGTGAATGATGAGGACAGGTGAATGAAAACAAGTGAATGATGAGGACAGGTGAATGGTGAGGACAGGTGAATCATGAGGACAGGCAAATTGGTGTTAATTAAGGTCCCTGAGTGAGTGAGAAAGTGAAAACATTTGTGACCTTTGACCCATGTTGACTGACACATTATGTGTTTGCGTATTTTATTTTGACAGCACTTTAATTTGCAACGTTTTGTCTTTAATTAAGAACAATTCATGTGAGATGTGTGTCCGCTTGTCCTTTTTGCACGACACAAGAAAGAACCTTGTTAAAAAAGTAACTAAGTAACTTTTACTCTGAGTAAATTTTAAACAAGTTACTTGTTTTACTTTAACTAGAGTACATTTTTAGACCAGTAATTTTACCTGTATATTTCAGTACTCTTTCCATACCCACACATTTATTGTGTAACTAATGCAGCTAGTAGCCATTAATTCAGTGTTGATGTACAGTCAACAGTGAACAAATGTATTTTAAAGTGCATTTTTGAGATTTGATCATACGTTTAATTAATTTACAGACAAAGGTAATTTCCTTCACAACCATTGTGTGTATTATATTAAACAGTCAGAAATTAAAAATGCGCTTAAGCTTTGAAAATAACAAAGCAACAAAATGATGCTCTTAGGATTCTTTGTGTTTTCAGGGAACATCTGCTCAGGTTTATGTGCAGTTAAAGAAATGATGAAAGTAATCTTAATGAATCTTCCATCCCTATAGGTTTTGTTTTTTTGTTAAGGATTTTCTTCAGAAAATACAAAAACAAATACACTTAATTTAGACTTAAGGCCTCTCATATGACTAATATTCTTCAATAAGGGTTAATTTCTTGCCTGCATTTATAGCTTTAGTTATGGATTATGAAGTTTTATGGCGATGTAATGTACATAACAACATAAAACATAAAAGTCATTTCCAAACAGTTTTTTTCCAGACAATATTTTTTATAGATCAACATTAGACATTGATAACAACTTCAGTCATTGATATTTCTTTACTAACTAAACATAACTTAAGAAATAAAACATAACTTTATACAGTTTTAAATATGGCTGGTTCAACTCAGTACAAAAAAAAGAAAAAAAAAAGGCAGTGAAAAGTTTCCACACCCAAACACCATCATCATCATCATCATCATCAGTCACATGCTGTCACTCAGAAAACAGAGGAATCCTGGGTGAACCAGTTTTGGCACATTATCCACGTATATAACAAAGCATGAATTAGAAATACTGAATGATAATTTGTTCATTTCCTCTTCTCTCTCTCTCTCTCTCAGGAGCAAAGGGAATGCTTTGAGTGAAGTGTCCGTGTGTGTTCAGCCACTAGATGGTGCCTTGAATCCACAGGAGAAACTCACAAAGGTCAGCGTGGAAAGATTCTGTTGTGGACCTCCTCTGTGCACACGCAGAGCAGGCACATGTCGAACGTCTCTACTGTCGTCCCAGTTATTCGTGCTACAGTTTTCCATGTTTGTGAAAGCAAGCGTCGTCCACGGCCGACACCGGGGAGGATCCACGACTCGTTCGCCTCCTCCGTCCTTCCCAACTGCAAAACGTTCGCGGGCAAAAAGCAGCAACTCGACGCGTTCAAGGAAGAATATCCCACAGTTTTTTTTTTCTTTGGATGTCCTCTCTCGTTTCACTGCTGTCATCCGCATAAAATGTCCAGAACAAATTGTCTTTATATTTCCCATATATGAATACAATCTCTTTCTCATTTCTCTCTCTCACACACACACACACACACACACACACACACAGAGACAGACATAAACACAAATCACACTCACTCAGTTCTTTTCTTGACTTGTTTTGTGCCTGTGAAGGCAGCATGTGCTAGGATTTATCCCCTTGGAGAACCTAAATTAAAAGACAGAATCTGTTACACATCAGCTCTTATAAAACGACGACTGTTTTAACTTTGCGTGCACGCCGGCGCGCACAGCACATGTCTGCGTGCGTGTCTGCGGTCGCATTATGAATATGTGCTGGTGTCTGTGTGTGCGTCATCCCCTGCATTATTGATGCTTACCTACCTGGTTGCGAGCTTTGTGGGACTTCTGCATCAGCACTCGCCACTGGTCGTACAGCTTCATGGACATGCTGCTGCAGCCGTAGGCGTGCTTCCGCACCCAGCCGAAGAACTGCTTCAGCTCCCGCCGCAGGGTGGAGTTGGAGTCGCCGCTGGACTTGGAGTCACAGGAGCCCGACATGAAGCGCTCTGCAGGAGAAGAAGAGAGGGAGAGGAAGAGCTGAAACCAGCTTCCTAAATATGAATGTTTTCCAGTTTCCAGTTTTAATTTTCCTGCTTCATTTAACCCTTGCTGCTCACAGGTACACCCATGGTAATTTGGCATGGGATTAACTCACAACTCCTTATATGGGCATGCTGGGGGTGTGTGTTTATAGGTCACATATTCAGGCTTTAAAAAATGTGTTGTTTTTTTCGTCTTCTTATGTGTTGTTGAGTCAAAGTTCTGATTCATTTTATATCGCATTTTTAGCAGAGATATAAACTAGCAATAATTGTGCAGACGTCACAAAATAGAGCGTTTTTCTTTTCTTTTTGTTCATAAAAACGAGCCAAGTGAACTTTGAAGTGTGATGTATTTCAACTGTGATTTTAAACATTACTTTTTGATTTTTGGTTTGTGGACAAAAACAAGACATTTGAGAACATCATCATTTCCAGGTTTGTTGTCGTATTTAGTGGTAACAGATTTTTAAAAAATCACAGCGTAGGTGGTCTGAGCGTCATAGAGGTAATAATAGTTTCAACCTTTGGTAAAATATTGTTTATTGTATCTCGTTGTGTCTTAACCCTTAGAACACAAAGCATTTCGGCTGATCTTTCCCATTACTATGTTTAAACGTACAGTATTACATCCTTTTTTTTCAGCACAATCTAGACAATCTGGTCATTTTCACCAACTACATAAACACACCTTAGAAAAAAGTGCTCAAAATGTTTAAAATGGGATTGAATTAGTGAAATGTGTAAATACGTCACAGTTCAAAGTTCACTTGGCTCGTTTTTATGAACCAAACGAAAAGAAAAACACTCTATTTTGTGACTTCTGCACAATTATTGCCACTTTATATCACAACTAAAAATGCGATATAAAATGAATCATAACTTTGACTCAATAACATATAAGAAGACGAAAAAAAAACCACATTATTTAAAGACTGCATTTGTGACCTATAAACACACACCCCCAGGATGTCCATATAAGGAGTTGTGTATTATTCCCACGGCAAATTACCTTGGGTGCACCTGCGGCACAGATCCATGCCCGTGTGAGCACTAAGGGTTAATAAACTTAGACTTTATCATTGTCATGTAGACTGCACACCAAACAGTGCACAACAGAACAACATTTTTGCAGAATAAACTCGTACACGCAACAGTCCAGGATGTAAGAATTAGTGACATCACACGGTGAAACTGGAGAGCAAAGGACAACAAAGGGACGACTCCTCTGCTCACCGCTCCATTTCCCAAGCTCGTCACATAAGAGAAAGAATGTAAACACATAACTCTCTCCACTCTCCCACTGTCTCTGCCATTCCCTACTTGTTCTTCTTCACTGGTTTGAACAATGTTTCCATGTGGGCAGCGCTGCGCTCCACTTCAAAACACACTACACGAAACACTTACTTATTCAAACACATTTATGAGTAATATATTTTAAATGCAGATCTAGTCATGGAACGGAAACTAACGGAATAACGAAAAAATATTTTTGTTGACTGATATTTTGATTAAAAATAAAAACTAGAGTTTAAATTGTGTGTTTACAAAAACTAATTAAAACTAACTCATTTTAAAAACAAAAATCCAAAACTATTAGAACCTGCCAAGGAGCTACAGGTGAAAGTTAGCCTCAAGCGATAACCTGGCATATTTACATTTTAATGTTTATTAACATGCATTGTTCCTTAAATAAATAATAAATAATAACCTTGATGTGGCGCTATGGACAGGCCTTAGGCGGGGGCCATATCAAGCAAAGTGGGTGTTAAATCTGTATCAAGTTTGGGTTAACAATGACATTTGTACTGTTAATGAGATTTCCAGGAGGTCAGTGAATGCACCGTGAGGGTCAGTGATGCTACAGGCCCTGTGATTGGCTGAAAATTAAGCGGGAACACCTGTGTGCTTCCTGATTGTTTTGTGTTCAACAGGTGTTCAGCTGGAGCTAACAGCTACAGGTCACTTTCCTCAGGTTTTCATCTACTTAAGCAAACGAAAAAAAAAAAAAATGGACATATGAGTGGGTTTTTCACATCATTAAGAAACCTGGAAGTTGTGCGACAGTTGTGCCAACAGAAACATCTGCTACTAGTGACGAGCTACTGCTCGTAGCAGCACCAGCCACAATCCTGTTTATGATGTGACAGTGGGACTAAGCAGACCAGTTGAATTTGTCTGTCTGTGTGTGAATGTGGCACAAATAACTCATGAGACTGTGAAGGCCTCTTTTAGCAGCAGCTGGTACAAAGGCAGAGTTTGTTGTGGATGTTGGTGAGGGCGACCGCCATCTGATTTGTGTAGCCCGCGTTGGACCCAGAGGCCGACCGGAAAAGGAGCTTTCATCGTGGACATGGTGGAGACAAAGCCTCGACTGGGGCTGACGAGGACTAAACCGGTGAATGTGAACAAGCTGTTCCCTCCAAATGATGTGGATATACATATTCAACACCATTCATGCCTGCGAGAAGAGCACAGCGTGGCCGCCGCAATAACAACATGCCGTGACACTCGCCGTATCAACAGCTGTGAGCGGGGGAAAAAAGTGAGTACACATGTTTTGTTACTATGCTGATGTTTCATAGTGTAAATGACATGCTAATGCACAGTGTGTGGTATGCAAGCTCGCTGACTGTGTGTGTGTGTGTGTGGGGGACTTAATGCTCAACTCTACTACTGTATGTGTTGTTTTTGTTAAAAGCAGTTTTAACAAAGTGCTTAAAACCTGTATTCTCTTCAGTGGCCCTAAGGGGGCAAAATGTGTTCCTGTCTATGAGAAAATGAGCCTGCTTGTAATCATTTAACTGAGTTTTAGTTAGTCTCAGTCACTAGCAGTGTTGTAATGTGACAAAGTACAAATATTTTGTTACTGTACTTAAGTACAAAATTCACGTATCTGTACTTTGCTTTGTTATTTGTAGTTCTATCAACTTTTACTTTTATTCCATTACACTAGTCATGATGAGCCATTCTGCCTCCTCATGTTTTTAATACTTCTACTTCTAAAACTGAAGCACATTTTATGTCAGAAAATGACTTTTGTTACAGTAAATGTACTTTAATATACTTTAAGACTTTTGCTTAACTAATATTATTAAAAAAAAGTGACTTCAATGTCTTCAAAAGTCATTTTCTGGTAAGATACTTGTGCTTTTACTCAAGAAAAATACATTTTAGGTACTGCTCACTAGTTTCAGTTCTTCAATACAGCATGTCGTTCATTTAAAGATATGGTTTGTGAATTTCTTAAGCTCATCTGGTGCTTTTCAGGTAAACTTTCATAGAAGCTGGTACCTGAAGAATCGTAGATAAACATAGTGGAGTCATGCAAACATTTTCCAAGTGTTGAACTTCAAATATTTAAAGGACTTTCTACAGTACATTGCAGAGTTAGAGGAGAGAGAGCTAAACAGAAGTTGTTCCAGTAGTGCAGTGTCCCTGTGTGTGCGTGCCAGTGCTGGATACAATATTAATGTGAACTTAGAGCAATGGAAAATTCAGGCACTTGATGATGCAAATGCTAATCAGTCTGGTGCTTGGGCCAAAATTCTTGACTTTCATGGAAAGGTCTTGGAAAACCCTTGAAGGAAGTTTGTGTCTTCATCCTTGTGGCCATATATCCTATCTGTTACGATAATATTCACTCAACGGTTTGTTTGCAAAGGTTTTTGGGGGCGGGCGAGCGGGAACCACAGGCAGCCACAGCTTCATACAGTAACATCCAGTAGGGCAAACGGCACAAGTCGTGAAACAACCAACAGGTTTTCAGGCAATTAAAGTCATATTCAGCCTACTTTATTGGGCTTTTCATCCTTTCTTTGTGCAGCAACGGGAACAGTACACATTCAAAAGTCTGGTTTGATTTTGAAATGTTTGACAATAATTTGATTTGGTTTGATTTAACTGATGCATCTGCTCCGAATGAAACTGCCAATACAATGCAAAACAGGCTTCAGGATTGAACAAGAGGGGTAAAATAGCACAATTTTTCTTCTATGAGGTTGCCAGTTTCCAGAGGCGGGAGAGGACTGCGGGATATGTGGTACACCGTGATATGAAAAATATTTCAGTGACAGAAATTGCCCCTCAAAGTGGACCAAAAGATGTATTTCGTGTTTGAGTGTGTGTGCGTGAGTGTGCGCTCACCACTGTGGGGTGTGGACGCAGCAGTGGGATGACTCCACTCGCTCCAGATCCCAGCTTTGCGAGAGCCATAGATGCCCACAGGGTTGCAGCGGACCTGGAGAAGAGTGCACAGCGTTTTAGACTCGGAAACAAAGACCCACTGGGACAAACGTTACGAATATTATGTTCACATTTCCAGGCCGAAGTGACTCATATCTGAATTTTCCGCTTGATGTGACTAAGATCAGATTGTTTTTCAGGGCTTTGTGGACAAAAATGTGATCATCAGTTTGCTATGTGACGTGTAGGAGAACGGTCTTAACAGAGCCCATGTGACTTTTTGCTTATATTAATGCCTTGTATACTGACCTTTGACCTTTTCATATATAATTTTACTACCACACTAAGCCTTGTAATCCACCTGTACCTGCACCAAGGCAAAGCCAAACATCAAGAAGGAGATTGCCCATATCAGACTACAGCTGCAACTAACGATTATGTTCTTAATCGATTAATCTGTCGATTATTTTCTCAATTAATCGAGTAATCGTATTCGATGTTCTCTAATGTCTTCTTTTTTGTCTACAAAGCAAAATGATTCACTTTTAATGATTTCTTTGTTTTATGGAGCAAAGAAACAAAGAAAATATTCACATTCAAGAAGCTGAAACAATCAGAAATCTTGTTTTAATCATGAAAAACGCTTCAAATCGATGATCAAAATAGTTAGATTAATCGAGTAATTGTTTCAGTCATGTTTACATTATGCATTTGTGCTGATATAAAGATATAAACGTATCATGCTCAAAAAATATCGTGCTCGCATAAAGGAAGAAATAAACAAAACCACAACGTGACTCGGTTAAAATGCTGCAGCTGCATCAAAAAAGTCTCTTCTACACACGCCAGTATTCTGTTGGACCACCTCGACTTTGATTACAACAGGCGTTCACCCTGGCATTGTTTTGATAAGCTTATGCAATGTCACGACATTTATGTCAATCCACACATGCGTTCATTTTCTCGCCAGGATCTTGTATTTATGATGAAAGTCTTCTCCAGCTCATCACACACAAGTCTGGATGCTGTGGTGGTCGATCCACGTGTGACTATTATGTCTCATGCTCCCCGAAAACATTCTTTCACATTTTGAGTGTGATGAGTTCTGGCGTTATTATCTTGCAACACGATGCGTATGACGTTGCTGAACCTAGACCTGAGCAACCGAAGCAACCCCAGATCATAACACTGCCCCCACAGGCTCGTACAGTAGACACCGAGCCAAGAACGTTGTCGTCACATGACGGCAGTGGCACACGTACTCAATATTTAAGCTTTAAAGGTCGTCTCAGATTGATCCAGTGGTTTCGATCCCAGTAACGGCCCCAAAACTGAGCATCGCATTGGCTCATGAACCTATTTCCTTAGAAAATGCCATCAAATCTGATCTGCAATCATAGCCAATCACACATTTCCACAGTAGTGTACATGGATACCTGGACGAAATACACAGTCCCAGGTCTGAGTCCCGCCAGTCTGCAAGAAGTCTGGTTCCCGACGTCATCCATCACCTATTTGGGGGGAAAAAATGACACAAACAGAGGAATAGCTGAGCGCTGGAGGTCCGACCGCAGTATTAAACACCACAGGGCATAAACTGCAACAAAGGGGAAAAATCAAGATGTAGAAAACACAACCGCAGTCCGCGTACAGACCTAAACATGCATGCGCACCACATTGTTTGGTGGCTCCTGTCCTGATCAGCATGTTTATGAAAATATTTTAATGTAATTGTGCCCACTGGGTTAAAATCTGCTCTCTATTATTCATTACAAAGCCAGAAATTCCCGGGACACACACAGGCAGGAGTGCACAAACATACACAAACTAATACAGAGACAGAAACATACACACCGCATACCGTTAATAATCTTGTCTAATAGTCCCCACTTTCTCTCTGGCATTCCGTCTGTAAACACTTGTTAAGAGCGACTCCAGCAGAAAACAGAACATGGAAATTACAGGCATCAGAGGGCTAATGATGTGACGTGGGGAAGCCAAATCGGCAGAAGTTACCACTGAGCGCTTTTACGGCCATATTGAAGACATTAGCAGCCAAGATGTATCCCTCCATTCCTGAGCATGACCTCATGATTACGGCTTGTTCTGAGGGAAATGGCGTTTTGTTTTCACCACCAAACCCTTAAAGCCACTTGGACTGGAGTCCTCCTCCGTTTAGGTCTCATCCCTCCGCCGCCTCTCCACTCCCCTTCTGTTCCTTTTTCCACTTTGCGAGCAAAGACTTGCTTACATTACATCTGTGTAATTCCCCCTCAATTACTCGACAATCTTCGCTCGTACCCAGAGGACTTGAGCGAATTCTGTGTAACACCATCTGCGCGGCTAAAGGTTTTACACTGTACTTTTCATTAATTAAGAGCTTAAGTGGAGGTATACACAGTGGCGCTGACCTGTGTTTTCTTCTGACTTGCAGATTTATGACTTATGAAAGTTTCTGACGGCTCTAACTATTAACTCATCTGGCAGAGGAGGTCTCAATCAGCCCAGATTAGAGGTGATTACAGCGCGAGGATGGGAAACAGCTGGGACAGTGCTGCGGTGATGTATGTCTGTTTGAGTGCGGGAGACGCAGAGGACAGATTTATCCTCAGAATTTGTCCTCATAACTGCCGGCCGTTGTCCCTTACCTTCCATTCCTGGCTCTCCTCCAGTCTGTAGCGGATCTGGTATTTGGCCTGAAACAGGAAGTCTTTGAGAGCGGGCGGAGCCTCCCAGCGAACACTCAGCTGGTCCTCCAACTGACCGACGCGACTCACGGTCACACCTGACGGTGGGTCCGTAGTCACTGCAGGAAGACGGAGAGGATTAATAAAACACCAAAAATCAAAAGAAATAGTGGCTTTGAGCATAAAAACAAAAAATACAGACCACAAATTGTGGTGGTGAGTTAAAGGTCCAGGGTGTAACATTTTCTCCTATCACTCCTCCTTTTCAAAGCATATCAGGAAACTAAGACTATGTTCCTCTTCTTCGTTTCTTAATAAGTGTTTACTTGCAACATGCAAACACACACTCTGGCTATATTGTCTGTTTGTACGGATGGATAAAGCAAGGCCTTTGCCCTAAAGTAAATATAAAATCCTGATTCCAAGACTACAGAGACAATTTCAAAACAATTATACACTTGTAGAAACATACCTATGGGTAGTATATTCACTTTCTACCAATAATCTGTGTCTCTCTACACGTCACACACTGGACCTTTGGAAACCAAATAATTCACTTTGATATCTAGGAAAATGAATTACTCCTCGTATGTTAACCCTCAAAATGTCCGTCTGGTCTGTTACTAAGTGATTCTGCCCATTTCTCCCAGAATAACTTCCTATTTCTGGCGGTTCTTTACCATTTACTGCATGTTAAAATACTGTTTTAACAATTGAAAATGAAGAAAAACATAAAGGTTTGCAGTTGTAGTTCTCAGCTTTCAGAGTTTTTCCCCGTAACACAAATCGTTGCGTAACTACGGTGACGCAAAGTGCACTTGTGCAAACGTGTCGTCTGCGATGCGCTCGGTGTTAAAGGGTTAAACGCCACCCTTTTTTTTTGCCCTGTATCGGCAGGGCTTGGCTCCAGTGACCTTTGACCCTCATGTGGAGGATAAGGCAGTAGAAGGTGGATGAATGGATGAAGTTCAACATCATATTAATAGATAATGAAAATATGGATAAGCTGCAGTGATAATCCTTGCTCGCACTAACTTGATATGCGTCTCTAAATTGTCACCGTTACTCTGATGTTTACACTTTACACTCGGCTATGAATTGGTTTGGCTCACGGCTGAGGGGAGTCGCTGAGTACAGCATGAACAGACCCAAAAGACACTAAAACACTCCCATATTCGAGGAAAACTTCAGAACTGTGTTATAACCAGAGATTTGATCTATTGCGAGAGTAAAAACATTGATTTGATCTTCTTTTTCTGAAACGTACGATGATTCATGGAGCCACAAACTGGCAAAAGTGTCTAAAATCGAGAAAAAAACCACCCCAGTTTGTGGCTCCGCGTTGAATGAGCACCATTAATTTAATTAATGTTGCTCATTAACACGTTCATTTCTACCTCTGGTGGACAGACGGTCCAGATTTTCAGTTCTGTCCATACATCAGGGGCTTCTTTATACATCCTAAGGTTATGTTTGCAGGGTCAGGAAACAAGTGGTAGGAGTGACGTCTGAGCGTTGGAGCACATTGAAGGATTGTTCAGCGTCGACTGAGGTCTGCGGTTAGATGCCTCCAGTTTGTGAAGAGTGGACTTGTGTGAGCCGAAGGGGAGTTTTTTTTTTTCATCTGTCAGTGATTATCTTTGTCGACAAACAAACATGTGGTGACAGACCATTATTTTAACCTCCCTCGCGCTTTGTTTTCAGGCTCTCGAGATCGCTCCGATATCGACGTCAGTTCCTTTTCATAATGCTGTCCCTTCACCAGTAAACAAACACGGCGACCCCGCGGGGGGGGGCGTGTGTGACGAAGAGAATGGGAAACATTCACTCCAGAGTTTAAGAGGAAGCAAAGACTTTCTCCGAGATACAATTTTTTATTATTACTCATGCTTGATTTAAAAAAGAGTTGAGCCCCAGTATAACGGCTGAGCCAACCTCTCTTAGAATAATATTTGTTTTTAATACGTTACAGTAGGAGGATTTAGGATGGGTTATGAAGAAAGGTGTTCCCATGCACCTACAAGAACAAATATACAGACACACTGAATCCACCTGCCTGCACTGAAAAAAGATTTCAGTGGTTTTCCCAGGTTATTTAAGTGATTTTTCATCTCCTTGAGGCAGTTTTTGCATCTTTTCGTGGTCAATTTTGTCTTTTAACCGAGCTCCCTGACTTCCGCAGGAGAAATATTAGTAGGGACTTCAAACAAAACTCTCTGACCTCCTGACCTTTTGGCCCTGGGGCCTGAGACCCCCCCCTCCCACAGGTCCATCTGATAATCCATCTATGGTAGCTATGGAGACATGCAGGGGGTTTAGTTCAATTAGGTGGAGAGAAAGAAAGGTATTCTTCACTTCATTTAAATTACTGACCCGAGAATATGATTAAAAAAAAGTGAATGTGTAGTTGGAATACTTGTTTTTTCAGACAAACACATCCATTGACTGATGATAATGGATCGATTTTAGCCATTTGAATAACTTTTCTTGACCAAAATCCTCTTTTTCTTCCCCATAATTTTTCACTTTCTGCTCATTTACTCAATAAAATGCCTCCAGACAGTGTTGCTGTGAATGTCTTGCCAACACATTCCTTACTTCAGATAAGATGTCTGGCGTTATTACCTGTAACTAAGAGCAGACACGCTTTTGAATAATATTATATATAATCTCTAATATTAACTGTGTGTTTTATTGTACTTTATTAACATTATTCTAAGGCACACGATAATTTAAACTAAAGTAAAATTACTCCAATCCATACATGCTTAATATGTAAAAATAGAATGGAAAATTGAGATGAATTGAATAGAAGTCAATGAAACGTGACTAAGTGCAGGTGAATCATCTGACATACTGTATGTCGTCATTCCCAAGCGCTAACCTCATCTCCACGATGACAAATCAACACAAAACTGCCTCAGGCCTCTCCATTCACAGGACTCCCCGTGAATGAGGTATGCAGCGGGGAAAGTGGAGGTGTTTCTGGCCTCGCCTTCATAACTGATTGGACATGACCGTAGACGCGAGTGACTCACGGCAGCCCGAGCACGCAGGTGTGGTTGCCGTGTTTTATGACATGCTCGCTGCTGTTGTTGTGGATACGACTCAGCGAGGGCAACCCGAGCGTAACAAAGCACCGACACGCCGTCCAGAAACCGCCCACACCCGGCGCGTCTCTCTGTTTCTATACTGTTACCAGGCCCTGCCCTGCCCTCGGGATGTGTAAACAGGTGTGTGCGTGCATGCGTGCATGCATACATTAGGGAGCGGAAAGGATTACCGTTTGATGGACACTTGTTTCCCTGCCAGTGACGTGTTCGCCTCTGAAACTCTATACGTTGCTCTCATGGCACATTTCCTCGAGATCTTTAGGAGCATGTTCGGGGTAAACCAGGTGAAGACTTCCAAACTAATCAGGTTGTATTATGTCAGGTGTGAGCCTTAAGCCTCAAAGCCCAAACTTCTCAGGCCTCTGGGGTCTACAGTCCGCTCAGAGACAGGATTAGATTCAAGGATCAGTCAGGGAACATTCCAGCACTACATAAAAGGGGATTAGAGACTGTTTTTCTGTGTGTGTATGTGTGTCCAGTCACAGTGAGCGTTAATATTAAGAAAATTAGCTCATTAAAAACGAGGGCGTTTCCGTGTATCACCATCTACGTCTGTCCAGGTGTGGGAACGTGTGTGTGTGTGTGTGATAATGACAGAACAGAATTCGGTCTCGTTTCATGCTCCGTTTGCCTAAACCGCACTAAGCTAAGCAACCGACCACATAACAAAGCTTTAAAAGGCAACACTGCTCACTTCCCATCAGCGCGAGGCTGGGTGAGAGCTTGCAAACAGTTTTTCGCCAAAAGCCGGAGGCCACGGAACTCGAGCCAAAGTCGTGCCTGAGGGAATAAAAGAGTTGACATTTTAGAGACGCTTATGCGGGGCTGAGGCTTCAGTCATCCGCGGTTCAATCTGTGGGTCACACGATAAATCTGAGGTGATGAACGGAACTAGAAAAGAACCACGGACAGTAATCCTCTTCTTCTTCTGTAAGTGGCTCAGCACTTTACTTCTCACAGAGTTAAGATAAGTAAAGACCACTCAAAACTGAATTTGAGTGTCATTTTCATGTTGAGAATCAGTCCACGGTCACATGCTCCGTATCCATAGTGTCCACAATAAGCACACCAAACTAAGGAGAAAGTCTGGTGTACAAACTTCTAAGAAATATTAATTGATGATGTGATACAAAGGCATTGTGCAGATTAAAAACAAGCTATAACCTGTCAATTAATAAACTGGTGATGTGCAAAAGAAGAGAATTTTGTTTTGTCTGTCTCACAGGTTACAGGTAACACTCTCACTGAGGCCCTTCTGCTATCTCATCTAATATCACATACTCGAACCATACGGTTACAACTTTTACCGTTTTGGGTTTTTTTTGTGGTGTGAATGGGTCTGAATTGTCTGCAAATATTTCACTAAAACTGTTTTGTGAGTTCCACAAAGAAATAATATCGTTATAAATCACGAGGCCTTGGAATAACTGG
The DNA here is from genome assembly GCF_019176455.1 of Solea senegalensis. Taxonomy (NCBI): domain Eukaryota; kingdom Metazoa; phylum Chordata; class Actinopteri; order Pleuronectiformes; family Soleidae; genus Solea; species Solea senegalensis. Next base: position 16,980,780 of record NC_058036.1, read on the forward strand.
AAAGATGCAGGCTCCCCCTTGTGGCACTTCAAAAATAAATCACTGGCAATGACGTGAAATAGTAAAGATGAGAAATTCACCACAATCGACCTTAGAGTGAGTGCTTTTCTTATACTTATCAAATACTGTCACACTAATATTGATAAAACACGACTATTACCGTCCTGTAGTCGCCAACAGGATTTGGCTCGTGTACTTCTCATTACCGTAACTCCTAGTCAGTATGTGATATCTAGAAAATTCAAAAATGATGGACTCGCGACCTGCTCAGGGTGTGACCCCACCTTTCACCCTACATCAGCGGAGACTGGCACAGCACCCCCTCTGCGACCCTCATGTGGACGATAAAGCGGTAGTACATGGACGGATGGATGGATGGACGGATACCAGAATGCGGAGAAATAGAGCTTTAGGCTCATATACTTGTCATTACGGTAGCCCCGCAGGACGTCCGCAGCACGACCGCCCAATCACACGTTTGTGACGTCAGCTTCTCAGTACCATAATTATTTTTAAAAAACGGTTGAATAACTGCCAGATATAGAACGTGGAAGTTATCTTGGAAAAAGGGGCACTCACTCATTTCTTTGACAATTCTACAGCCGTAAAATCAAAATAAATAAAAGCCTGTGTTGTCTCATTTTTGAAGATTGGCTTCCACTTTCCTAGATTACAGCCTCGGGGGGTAAACACACTCACCCACGTCTAAGATGTCAAGGGTGATGACATCAGAGGTAGCCCGGCCCAGCTGGTTGGTAGCCTCCACCCAGATCTCGTAGGGTGTGAAGAGGTGCAGGTCGCGGGTGATGCTGCAGGAGTACGGCTGCGTGTGAGTGTAATCCTCGCACTCCTTCTCCTTCCCATACCACCTGGCAGGAAAACGGTAAATACTGAAACAAATCCTGGCAAACATTCAAGCCCTCCAACCCCCACCCCCTCTGAATAATGCATGCATGGTGCTGTTTTACAAGTTCACAGTGTCTCTGGCACTCGTGGTTTTATTAAGTGCTTATTCACACTAATTTGACTCCCATTAGAGATCTGCATGCAGTTCACACGCCTGTGGGCAATGCACGTCGAGTCACTTCTCTCTTGATGTTTTCAAATTGCTGATTTACTAATAAAAAATACGTGAACGGATTCCTTACATCACATCTGAAAGTCATTTATGAAAAAACACATTGTTCCAGAAAACCTGTTTTCCTAATTCTCATGAAATTTGACTTTTTTACGGTTGAAAGGTTTTCACCCTCTGGCTACCTCTGATGTTACTCTTTGAGTCTCGTCTGCCAAAGACATAATGTATCTTGTCTCATTTCCAGCTCCACTGGTGCTTTTTCGGAGACATGTCAGTATCATTAAAAAATGTCTTGAAACTTGTCGATTTTGAAAAGGAACTTGTGCAACTTGGATGTCTGAATTGTTTCAGCGGCGCGATGTTTCTCTTGGTTTGCGCTCCCTTCATTCACAGGCTTATTGTGACTGCGTGTCTCTACATGTTGTAACTTTCAGAATATCTTGGGCTACTCAGAAATGCTAACAATTGACCGTTCGCTAAACCCTTGCGCTCAGCAGCCATAACGAGGTACGACAGGTTTGTCAACCTTTTGGATTTCTCCACATGTTGAAGCAGCGTTCGTGGAGTCAGAGCTATGTATACAAAGACTATTGGGACTTGTGTGGAGCTCGAATCCGAACCTTAAAAACACAGTCAAGTTCAGGAAATACAGTCTAGACCAGCATCAGACTGTCTGAAGTAATCACAGCATTGGTCCAGCAGAGGGCACCGTCAGTGATGATGTGTTCTTTTGTTGTGAAAATGGAGGACACGACCAAACTAAACTGTCCTGAGCAGACAGTCACCACAATATAGTAAGGAAGCACAATATTATCAAAGATCTAGATATTTCTAAGACTTACAACTTATCTTTTTACTCTAGCCTTCAACTTTTTTACTCCGCTCTGTGTTGTGTTATACTTGCATTTTTAGTTTAACTTACATGGTTTTATTTGCATCTTTTGTTTTATCTCAAAGTTAAAACAGGGTTTTTACATTTTGACTTTATACTTTTCCTTTTCATTCCACCCTGTGTTGTGTCTTATTTGATTTTTCCTTTTATTGTGAAGCACTTTGAGCTGCAATCCTTGTATGAAGGGTGCTATACAAATAAAGTTTATTATTCTTGCCGATATGACTGACGACTAATATAGTATACTGAAAAAGCTGCTATGCTTGTTTATTTTGTGCAATAAATCTATTTTATAGACAAATCTGCTTTTCCCCCGGCAAAGGGAAAGATATATATACATACATATACATACATATACATAGGTACTGGTTATTTAAATATGTCATTTACATTTAAACACCAAGTCTGACTCACTGGAATTACCATTACAGATACAGTATCTGTGACATCATTTTGACTTGTCATAGTTTCATTGTGACTGAATTTTACTAGTCAAAACTACATGTGCATGGGCTTTATATCTGTGTGTGTGTGTGTGTGTGTGTGTGTGTGTATATCTAATTCCACTTTCAGATAAGTATCTACAATGTCATTGTGTAATTGAAGATATCTAAAAAGGACAAAATTGGCACCAAAAATTTGGAGTTTTCGCACCATGAAATTATTTACTTGACATCAGAGCTAGTGTGTCAGAGTGTTATTAACTCATGAAGCTGAAATTAGCTGCTTTTTTTTCAAATAATTTGCGACAAGCTGTAGAGTGGGAAATGTAATGCTGCCCCCCCACAGGAAAAAAAAAAAGCTTATTTCTGCTAAAGCCAACTGAATTTTGTCGGCAATAATTACCATTTCAAATGACATAATTGTGTTTACTACTTAGACATTCTAATAGTTTCTTCATAGTTCATTCACGGATTCAGATTACTAGGAATTACAAGGAATTTAATGGAAATGATGCGTGCGTGTAATCCAGTCTGACTGTGATTTTATCAGCCTGATAATCAGCAGTATCAAATAACTGTGGACTTAATAGTCGTTTTTTTTTCTTCTTTTTTTTCCACTGAAGCGAGTGCTGACCTGAGCTGGGAATATAAAAATTATCTTTGAAAAGAAAAACAACGGACATTTTTGGCATTTCTTTCCTTTTTGAGTTTTGTTTTGGCGTACAGTTTATAAAATAAAGACGCGTGAGCAGCCGCAGCCAGTTTCAGGTGACGCTCCTAGTAAGTAAGGTAAGTAAGTAAGGCTTTTTTATGTATTTATTTTGTTATACGGCAAACGTAACCGAATCGCAGTTGTAATTCTCGTGCGCTGACTGACTCCATTAAAGCTCCGTTTTAATGCGGCTTGACTCGACTGTAAATAGACACCACCCGTCGCTCTTTTGTTGTATTTCCATGTTCGCTGTAGCATGAAAAACATTCCGGCTGTGTTCAAAAATACACCAGGATTGAAATAACTTCATTATTATGAATAGAAAAAGTAATTTTATTAACTTTATGGTGCATTTTCTCAGTGTAGCTGCAGTGTGTGTGTGTGTGTGTGTGTGTGTACATACCTGAGTTTGTACTTGAGTGTGTACTGTGTACTAATGTTGGTCTCTCCTTTTCCCCCTGGGGCCCAGCTGCAAGTCAGGTCTTTGGTGTTCCTGGACCAGCAGGTCAAATTGACCGGCTTCTCTGGAGGCACTGGGACAGAAACAGGGAGGTAGAAAACGGAGGAAGACGGTGATGAAGAGGAAGTGTAAGAAGGAGGGAGACACACAGAAAGACAAAGAAAGAGAGAGAAGAGAATGACAGGGGGAAGAGAAAGGAATTAAGGTGGGAGGGAGGGCATCAGTCAGTGAGAGAGCAAAGTTACCTCCAACCATTACTTCACTTTCTTCTTCTGGAGTGTAATTCACCCACTAGTGATGTTCCTCAGAAATTGGTCTTTTTTTCTTAATTGCTGTGTGTGTGTTGAGTCTGATTTGGTCAGACTCAGGATCCCTGCCAACATTCCTCTCCTCTCAGAACACATGGTGCTCAACACCAGTGTCGCACAGAGATTAGGATCCCAAACCTTATTGTGCTTATTTTTTGTTGCTACCTCTTTAGGACTTTTTGTGGACCAGGGGTCCTCGTGGGGACTAAAAGCTTGGTCTTTAAGTCACTGGTTAAAGTTAAGATGATTGTGGTTCAGGGTTAAGGTTAGCGTGAGGCTGACTGGTTACAGTTGAGGTTGGGGAATACTGGGTCTGTGAGTAAGTTAAAATGAATGCAGAGTCCTGACAAGGATAGCTGTAACGTGTGTGTGTGTGTGTGAAAGAGAGAGAGAGCGCACATTTTCAAAATGCTAATAGAGCAGACTGAATCAGTCTCCAACTAAGTATTTTGAGTTTATTTCTAATTTCATTGACGTCTGCTTCTTTAATATGAGTATTTTCAGTCATCCTTTTGACATTAGGGAAACACCAACATCAACAACATCAACATCTTCTGGACATTTATGGACAAAACGAGTTATCAATTAATCAGACGGATCTTTCAGTAATGAAAATGGACATTAGTTGCAGCTCTAATTTGTGGTATAGCTCATTATATCATGTAGGTGGCTTTAGTTACCATCCCTTTTGATAGTAATATAATCAGGAGTTGACTGGTGAGATTTTAGAACCCCTCTTAAATAAACGTAGATGGAGAAAACAAACATTTACACAAAATAATAACCCAAAAATATCTTGTCTGTGAACATATTTCGTTGAGTAATAATTCATTTTTAGTTGCGCGCACACACACACACACACACACACACAAACTAATTAACCCATCCTGTTTACACAACAGTTGTGAGCACACACACACAAACTTGGTACAGGAGCAGTGTGTGGCACCCAGGGAGCAATGGGGGTTGGGCACCTTGCTCAGGGGCACCGCAATCATTGAACTGTCCCGGGATTTGAACCTGTGACCCCCTCCAAATCCCCTTCCACTCCACAAGTGGACTGTCGTGTGATTTGGTTGTGTAGTTGGGGTTTCCTATGCAGAGCAGTAACCAGCATTGTGCTCGATTTTTTTTTTTACCTCCAAATAATGTGGTTTCTATAATCTGCCTTGTTTACAACCTTTTTGATCATGACTGCTTGTGCTCGTTGGTCTGTTGGACCATGTTGCTGTGCTTCTACACTAAGTGAGCATGAAAGAAATGCTGGCAAAAACTATAGTCGTACATCGTAGAACAATACAATTGGTTTTGGTTTGATTTTTCTGGGTACTATTACAGCTTGCCATTTTGAAAAGTATGGACCTTCCCCCCCCATGATGATAATAATAATGGAAACAGAAGGAAAACTGTTCTTCTTGTTTTGTCGTCGGGTAAAATCTGCCCAGCAGCCCCCACCACAGCTCACTAACTAACACATTATATCCTGTTTATTTAATCTGCACAACAAATATCAGGTTTTACAGGGGTTTAAATGCTGGACTGTGGCAAATCGTCCAAGTCTTTGACGTCGTTTAGCCTTAAATGTCCTGTTTGTAACATTCACGAGGGTTTATTTGGAGAAATTGAATATACTAGCCATATGTTTGTTTGCGTAAGTGTATAAATGCTTTAAAATACAAAAGATGTTGGGTTTTCACAGCCACCATTATGCGCCACCATGTTTCTACAACAGCCCAAATAAAAAAAAAAACTGAATTAAGGAAGAACAACATGCTTTCTGGCACGTGAAGGCCACCGTAGTTCCGTTACACGCTCAGGAAACGGGGGGGAATATTCTTCCATTTGTTTCAATCTGCAGCCTCACGACTCAGTGTCTCCAACTGTTACAATTTGGATCTGTAATATTATGTTTACCTCTCAGATAATGGTATAGACCACCGTATTAACCTCATCAGTAAACTTTCGGGAAAAAGAAAACGTTAACAATAAGTGTTTTAGTTCAAGTCCGGACACAATCCGATTTGTTTTAGGGTTTTTATAAAGCTGTCTCATTAGACATACAACACCCAAAGTACAACTCTGTGCATGTAACGGTGACCTTGTCAGGACCAGTAGTCCTCATGGAGACCAAAACCTGGTCCCAAATGAGGCAGAACCTAATTTCTGAGGAACTGTTTAACTTTTAGGGCTAAGATTTGAGTCACGGTTAGCTCATGGTTAGGGTTAGACATTAACTGATTATGAGGGCTAACGCTTTGTTTAGGCTGGAATTCTATGCAGTATCTTAAGGGTAGCTGTGTGTGTGAGTGTGTGTGTGTGTAAAATGTCAGACCCACGCCCTATGAGTGATAGTGCGAATAATGGACCACACAGGTGGTCAAAGCATCACACAGTGACATACACTCATGGAGGCCTCTCACTGGGCCTTCAGGCAGGAACACTAAACATAAAATACGGCCACCAGGGACACAAATCTACCCACTGCATTCTCTCTGTTGTTGTTTCTCCTCACTGCTATTTCCTTTTGACTTTTCTCTTTGTCACAATTTCAGAGACAAGTACAGGCACGGCGGCCTTCCAAGAATAAATATCCTGAGCTACGTAATGAAAAATACTTAGGAAGGTAGTAAAACTTTTGACAAACTTCATCTTACTCCCAACGTAGAGGCAGGAGCCAGCTAAGATGTGTCCCTTGTGGTTGTGGCAAACCAGATTATCCCCGGACGTTTGCTTGGAGGCGTTGAGTCCGACCAGAGTGACGCTGAGGTTGGTCGGGCTCAGCACTCGGTAGTGGGAGTTGGGCAGCTGTTGACCATTGAGCGTCCAGAACAGAGAGCTGGCATGGATGCCGAGGTCAGGGTGGACCCAGCAGCTGGCGGTCAGGTTGGACCCCATGTGAAGAACGGGGTCCTGGGGGTAGATGATGGCTACATCTGGAGGAGGGCAGGAGGAGATGGGATAATATAGATATAGATATAAGGATATCGTCACGGTAAAGGTTGCCTGTCAAAATCAAGTGCAAATCCTTGAAAGACCACATATTTAGAAGGACTCCTCTAATATGTAGGATCCTTTTAAAATTTGAATTGGAAAATCCTCTACGCATGCATGCATGTTTTTTGAAACAATGAGCAACAGCAGAGCTACCAGAGCAGCGGCTATGTCTATGTTTAAATGTTAAAGGTCCAGTGTGTAACATCTAGGATGGTTTATTGGCAGAAATGGTATCATCACTCCAAATATAAGCTTTTTATTTGGGCTTTCGGCCAGTGGTTTCCAAAGCTTGGGTCGCAGGAGATTTTCTTTGGTCCCCAAAAAATGTGCAGCTTTTTCTAAACCTTATAGTATTTCATTGACTGGTTGTTAATCCAGGTTAAATAGTTTTAGGTGTTACATGAATGGCCATAAATGATGCTCCAATTCACTCTTTGGGTGATCTTTAAAAAAGTGGGTGTCCATATAGAAAGTTTGGGAAACAGAGGCAGCCATCTTGTCACTCATTCTTACACACTGGACCTTTAACTATGTTCTTTTATAAATGAATATAAATGTAAACGTAAATATATTACAATCCAAATTAAGCACAATCCCAGTGTCACGTGACGTTAATGCTCGCAGAAAAACCTGCTAACGTTTTCTTAGTGTTACGTTTCAGTGTCCACAATGTACTTATTAGACATGGCTGTGGGTCACTGTTCAGTTGCATTCTGGGTACTGTAGGATCTTGCAGCGTTTTTCAACAGTAAATCTGTTTTACGGGCATTTGGAGGCAAACGCCCAATCCCAAACCCACCCTAAAAATTGAAAGCAATCATCAATGATGTCGCTGTTCATGCATTAATAATTGAGACCGAGGTTGGTTTAGCATCTAAATGACTGCATTCATGAGATGAATAATCGCTCATAGGTTCATAGGTCAAACATGATGTTTCCAGAGTTTCAAAATGCAATGTGCTTCATGATAACGCCGTTTTAAAAGGCTCGGTGCAACGGGATCAAGTGTCTACAGGTTATGTTGACACTTGATCAGAATATGTTGAAATATTAGGAATTAATCACGTGGGAGTGATGGGATGTCAATAATGCGGCGTATGAGCTGTGAGGAGATGAAGTAGAGTTTTTTTTTTTATAAATTCTAGAGTTTGTTGTTTCCTGTTTTTAATCAGATCTTGTCTAAATATGTTTTTTTTTCTCACTTGTCTTACAGTAATTCTGTACATCTGTTCTTGTCCCTCTGGGGTTTTTCAGTTTTTATTAACAGTTAAACATTCTGTAAACACCGTACTTAAGTGGTTACACGACCCAATTATATGACTAATCATCATCTATCATACGTTGCGATTTGAAGTTGAATGAGAGATGAGCAGTTTTTGTCGTTGTGATTTATTTTTGTTGGAGGGTTAACAAAACGCACTTCATCTGATTAGACGACGCGCTACAAAATCAACACCATTGCATGTATGTGAAGTGATTTCTATGAGGCACAGACTGAGCAGTGAGTGAGATTGTCAACACTTTGTCAGACCACTACACGTCGGCGCCTGGGGCCACATCTACGCTGCCAGCCACCTTGCGCTAACAGACACTGTGTGGTCCCTTTTATGAAAGGAGCCGCCTTCCACGAAGTTCATACAGCTGCATCTCCGAAAACCAACATCTACACCATAACTCCACCGTGAGCTTCCACACGTCGCTTTTATGCACACACACGAAGACAAACAAGCACACACACAGAGAGCTGGTTGTCTTTGTCACCGGATACGATGGACCGAAGGTGCGGGGGGGGGGTCGTGATTAGCCGATAATATGCGGATCCAGCTGAATAACAAGCAGTGTTTATGTATTCCAGCCGCTGAGGAACGAGACATTGCCCTGGCGCTGGGTGTGAAGCCGTCTAACAGCCCCCCCCCTCCTCCCTCCTCCACAGTTCAAACACCAGTGAGACAGACACAATTATTGCTGTTTATTGTCTCTGCTCGACAACGCTCAGACGAGGGGACGGATTGTAAAATCGTATTTGTTTGAGAACGTGAAGCACGGCGAGGATCGTGGCGAGAGACGGACAAATTAAGTTGTTGGTACAACCTCGACTGAGGGAGAGCATTTCATCTTTGGAAGTCTTTGGACTGAAAACACACAAGACACATGACGTCCCCCTGCGTGTTTCTTTACAATATATCCGGCACTCGTCCTTGCAACAGGTCAAATAAAGCCTAGATCTCCCCGTCTGTCGTACAAGGACATGTGGAACATTTTGAGGGCCCAGCCAAGTGGAAGAAGTCACGCAACATTTAGTGACAATGAGCCATGCAGAGCCATCTGAAACGAGGTCGAGGAGAGAGAGCGGAGAGATGTTCCCTTTTTTTTTATTTACTCTTTGTTTATTTGTTTGCCTTTGCATGTTTACTTTTTTAGGAGTTTATCTGATGCAAGAGAGAAGAGATTATCTAAGTCACATGTCCAGTCAAACAGGCAGGAGACGCTGAATACAAGACGCTTACTCGCACAATAAAAAGTCTTGGGTTCGCTTTTATGCATTTATGAAATGACATCCAACGTAATTACCCTTCTATTTGCTGGTAATAGATGTAAAGTTTTAACTTGATGGGATCGTGAGCCGCACTTAAAGCTAATTATACGTTACGAAAGTTCATAATTTAAACTTGTTTTATTTCGGCGGCATCTGTAAAACCACAGCGCGCTGAGTGAAGGGGAATCACCGTCCATTATTACAGTGAATAAAACACTAATGACCAGTTAGGCTGCGTAATAAACAGCGACGCAGGTTAAGATCAAAGCCCACTGTCTCGTTGAAGCCCCTGTAGCAAGTGCACTTTCTTTTATTAGCGCCTTTCAAACAGGATGGATAACAGGCGATTCCTCCGTCTGTGGAGAGCAGTGAGCTCACCATAAAAACTAATCCACACACTTAACGGGGGGAGCGGATGTAACTTTGATTTATTTACGTTACTGTGCATTAAAGTGATGTTTCATTGTTTTTTTTTTCTTCTTGCAGAAAGGGTGCATGAGGTACTTTAGTCTGAGTCAGTAGACGTCTGTGCAGAGAACCACTTTAGGCGTTTGTTTTGGTGTGAATGTAGACGGCAGAGGAAAAGTCTTTTAACCCTGTTAAAAAAAATAAACCCAGGATTATTATACCGTCAGACAGAGAGGCCTAAAAACATATTCCTATTTTTCAGCTTCTTAAATGTGAATATTTTCTGATTTCTTTGCTCCATATAACAAAGAAATCAAACAATGAATCAATTAACCAGAAAAGTAATCAACAGATTCATTTAGGGCTGAAACGATTACTCGATTAATCGTCAGCTATTTTGATAAAATTGAGTGTTTTCTAAAGAAACCAGTTCCTGTGATTTTTCAGCTTCTTTAATGTGAATATTTTCTTCATTTCTTTGCTAGAAATCATTCAAACTGAATTATTTTGGTTTGTGGACAAAACACAGTTTTCCTCGATTAATCGAAGAAATAACCGACAGATTAATCGATTGTGTTGCACTGCAGCAGATCGGCTGTGTTTGGCTTATTCTTTCTTTAAGGGTTGACCGAGAACATCACACTCTTCTGAGTCTACTCCAGATGCTCCTAAATGTTTTCGCTGCTGTCGTCACTCACACCAAAACACCAGCTCTGCCTTCCTCCCTGAACACTGTCCACTGTACGTAACACCCAAAAACCCTCGACTATCCCTTTAAGCTGCCGGTTAACATTCTCCAAAACCCTAGAAAGTGATGTCACTGCTTTGTTGCGGTCCGTGTAAAAGCCCCCATTGCTCCCCATGTGTTAAACGAATTATGGCCCGACTTGTTGAAATCCAGCCCCCCGGGAGACGAGCTCTCTCTCTGCGGGGGAAACGACCACTGAGCTCCACATCAATAACACGAGCTGTCAGGTGGACACAGTGGCAGTGTCCTTTCTCCAGAGTGTCAAGAGATCAGCCTGGGTGGATCCAGTGTGGCCTCTTCTTATGTAAGTCAGCTTTTTAAGGGAAGATTTTTTTTGCATTGAAGACATATTTTATAAAAAATAAAATAACATACAGTATTAACTGATGAATGTTTCTCATTGTTTGTTTTTGTTGATCTAATGTTTCGATGACCCTCGACCTCACCCAGGGGAACAATGTAATATATTTAAAGGAATTTAAATTGTGTACTACATTATTGACAGTATTTGCATATAAAGTATTACCACATAGAACGCTTAAAATAGTAAATATGACTCCTGACACTACTGTAGTGTGTTTTTGTTTACCATTTAACATCATTACAATTTTTTTTTAAATTATTAATAAAGGTAATAACAATTGGTTCAATATCATATTATGTCCTATAATATCCAATCAGGGTTTTTTTGTAATGTTTTCATGTTATATATCATTTAATATTACTATCATTTTCTTTATTACTGACACATCCTATTTTTGCTCCATATGATATCACTTCCTTTAATATTATAATACCTTTTAGTGTTTGTATCACGTTTAAAAGTACTTTATCGTTTTAATTCACCTTCAAAAAGGCACTTTTTGCACTTTAAGTGTTCACATCACTCTAAGTGGATAATATCGCTCATTGTTTATGGCAAAAGCTCATTTTTTTGTCACTTCCTATAGTATTCAGTCAAGTTTTCCTGATGTTTGCATTGACTTATATGTTGTGATTGTACAAATCATGTGTTACAACTACAGCACAGTAGTTTACACTGAGACCTTTGGGTGACACATGGATTTAAGGTGGAGGAATAAAGAAGCAGAAGCGCAGAAGCACAGACACAGAAAACCCTTCCCCGAGCAAGACCACGACTCTTGTGCGTCGATGGACATCTGTGTGCAACTTACGTGTGGACAGGGACAGCGCGCCGGGAGAGTGCGTGAGCATGAAGAAAACCAAGCAGAAATCCAGGACGCCTTTCATTTTCCCTCACTTTTCCTCCTGATCTGCGCCGAGTCCTCGTCCTAATGTTGTTGTGATGTCGCCTTTCTGGTCCGAAATTACGCACAGGGGTGAGAGAGAAGAGAAGAGAAGAGAAGAGAGAGAGAGAGAAAATAAAAGAAGTGAGTGAGTGAGACGCAGCACGCGTTCCGTTCAAGCTCCCGATTTAATCAACAAGTCGCAGGAGTGAAGGAGCGCACGAGAAAACGTGAGGAGAAGAAAAAGGAGTCTCCATAAGGCGACTGTGTCCACACTGACGCCTGTGAACGAGTGCGTGTACCACGTCCTGTTTTGCAGTCTTTTCCCTTCTTAATGCTTCCTGCAGCCAAATCATGCACAAGTTCATACTTTTTTTAAGCCCCTCCTCTCTCTCCTCTCCTCTCTTCTCTTCTCTCTCTTCCCACACAGTCGCCAGTCATTTCCCCCTTTTCCGTCCGTCCCTGCTCCCTTCTTCTTCTGCTTCTTTTCTTTTTTTTATCCAACCTCTCCGCCTTCAAGTCAGTGATGGGTAGGAGAGTCATTCACTTTCACTGAATCACTCATCATCTGCCTCCATTAGTTTCCATGCCTCAGGTCTCTCTGCCTTACAATTCCTCACCATAGGAGGCTGTTGAGTCACAGGGTTACAGGAAAGGTTTATTCTGTCTATTTATCTCATTGTCCGTGGCAAGTGGAGCAGACTGAACTCGGGAATCTATTTGAACTCGCTCGAATAACCGCGCTTTGTCAGTTTCGACTCCTTTTTAGTTAAAGGTCCACAGGGTTCATTTGTAAAAACGTAGTATACTATTTGTAAGCATGTTTGTATGAGCGTAGGAAAAAAGGGTCCACCATCTCATGTCTTTGTAGGCGACGCTTAGAGTGCAAACGCAGAAGAACAACATCGCTTTCTTGCACACGGAGGCCACCGTAGTTGAGAGCGAACGAGCGCAGGAATCCTCCATTTGTGACGCTCTACAGTCTCAGTGGACCTTAACCCTTTAAGACCGAGCGTATCGAATACGACGCTGTGATCACGTGGCGGTTTGTGCTGTTGGGAAAATGCCAACGGTTTCTGAAAGCGGAGAAGTCGCACGTCAAAGTCAACTTGAGTGATTTCACCGACGAATCAGCGTCTTTGTCTTTGAGAGTCTTTGTCCTCTACATAGTTTCTGGGTTTTTTGGCCTGTTTTCGGACATTGAGACAAAAACTCAAACAAATGCTATTTTTAAATGTGTTATACTGTTCATATTTCAAATTTAACACATGCACAGTCTGGTGTTTGCGTGCAACTCCAGTGTTTTTCTTCCTATTGAATTGTTTATACGCTATTTTAACATGCACATTTTTTGGTTAAAATAAGCCAAAAGAGGACATTTTGAGGCGCAGGTGTTAAAGGGTTAAGTTCATGTGTTCACTATCGTGTAATAAAGTGAGTGAGGCTTTATCTTGCTGTAAAATGAAGAGATTACAAAACAGATCAGAAAGAGAAGAGTGAAATCTTGGACGGACGATCAGTCCACAGAGAGTGGCACTCTTTTGTTGCTGCCACTGTTGTGTACACTTAAGAATATCCGAGAGAATATCCAGCTTTTTTGAAAGAGAAGCCAATGTGGAAGTGCCTGAAGCTTTAGCGGCCATTTGACGACTCCACTGGTTACATTTTCATGTAATCGTATGGAAACAAAAATGTCTCTTTTGATTTACAACATTGGCGTTCATTGTCCTTCAGTACAGCATGAGGTCCATTTTGTGAATAATGGTCCCGTTTAGAGTTAAATCCATGATAAATCTCAGCATGTATTGGGGCGTGTGGACACCATGTGATTGGGACAGAAGGCTGAAGTCTCCATGATGGCCGTCCTCAAACCACTGAGTGACGTTATAGTGAGTTGACTTAATTCTTATTTATTCGGCCTTGATTTCAGAGACTTTTCCCAGGAAACTTTGTAGGAACTGAAGGTTAAATCTGGTTCCGTGCTGGTTCTTTTAGTGCAGGAACCTTTGTGACTCTGGACTTGCAATTCTGAACATTTTCTGACAGTACTCTTGCATTGTTGTATGCTTCTGCATTACTGCCACCTGCTGGACCTGACCATACTGTACTGTACATTAGCAGGTTCAACTGCCACAAATAATCTGAGATCTGTAAGTAACTTAGACCACAATGGAAATGCAGACAACCAATGATCAGTGAGAGGAACCAACAAAATTAATTTTACTGTATAAAAGGCCAATTTTCCTAATTGTTTTCTTGTATTTTTATCATCCTGAAGCAAAGCAAGGATGCAAACACAATACAAACTATAAAAAGTCAATTACTGCAGTAAAACCTTGAGATTTTATATCAGAAATCAACAATTTCATGCTTGTATCCTGTTCAAATATCAGGAAAACACACAGGACTTTTTCATCCGTGGAATGATGTGAAACAACCGACTTCTTCTCAGACACATAACGAGGGCCGGATCACGCGTCCGTCACAGAGCACTGAGCATTCCAAATGTGACATTTCACAGAAGACGAAAGGACATTTCTTCTCCACAGAGGAAGCGTTGCCCTCTGGCACAGTTTTGGTATCAGCTGAGTGGATCATCCGGTCAGGACCTCAGTGGGAGTCCGCTGTCAGACACCGGAGATGAGGCGGGGGCAGCAAGACTCGGCGCGAGGGAGGAAATGCAATCGTATCAAGTCAATCCGCTCTGGGGCCTCCGGGCATGTTCAGAGAACAAAACACCTCTTCATGTTCGTCACTAGAAAGGACACTGTGATTAATGTTTGACTAATGGTGGCCCAAGATGTGCACAAGTTAGTCCGTGGTTGGACCAGCAAGTGATTCAGCGGGAGTTGTGACGACCAACAGCTTTGACGACCTTTGGGTCCCGGGCCCACAATGTCCGCCTGTCTCCTCTCTCAGAAGAGCCTTGTTCCAGGGTGGGTTCCCGTCCATGCCCCGCTCTTACTGTACCAGGAAACGAGAAAAGAATTTTGTGACACGGTCACGGCTGTTGTGTCACGTTCCGGTCAGCGCGCCGCGATGCCTATTCACGGTGACATCGTTAGAATAGTTGATTTATGACGGGCAGTCGTCACCGTCTGCCTCTGCCAGGGAGAATGTTGTGTCACTGTCTCAGTTTGTGCGTTTTGTGCTGACTGTTGAATGTCCCCTGCACAAAACTGTGTCTTTTTCCCCCTCCCCAACTAATTTGAAAATGAGTCCCCGTTAACCAGGTCTTGAGTCTGAAATGAGTCCCCAAAATGAGTCTCACAGATACAACATCTTCCAACCAGACGGCCTTTAATCTAAAATACCACAGATGGACAACAGAGGCCAAAGTGTTGAGAGGCTGCGAAACACAGTAAAGATGGTGACAGCAAGAGCCGGGATGATCAAGAGAGCAGTTAAATCCGTGCTGAAACTCTCTCAGGATAAGAAGAGTAAAGCGGAAACCGTTAGGTGTAGAAAACAGAAAAGGCATGGATGTGAGCGGATAGACCCCCAGGTGGTGCTCAAGCGCCTGCCCTTTGCCCTCTCACCAGGTTAACCCTTAGAACACAGAGCGTTCGAGAAAAGTACTTAAATATGTGACCTATAAACACACACACTAGGATGTGCATATAAGGAGTTGTGTATTATTCCATGGGTGCACCTGCGGCACAGAAGATATTTATATTGCATCTCTATTTTTAATTTTATTTATTGGAGGGTTTTTTATCGTCAATCTGCAAACAAACTTTAATCATGTACGAAAATGGTATTGGAGGTAGAGTAATTTTACTCACACTTTATTGGGCCAATTAAACAGTATATATCTGTACTGTATATAAGCTTTATTAGCCACTTTATTAGCCACTTTATTAGCCACTTTATTGCCTAAAGTCAATCACATGGTAGCAACTCAACACATTTAGGCCTGAAGGCCTGAAAGTCAAACTTTTTACAGCAACAGAGGAAGTTGGGATTGAAAATTTGACTTTTTCTAAAAAAAAGTAACTTCTTCAAAGAAAATAAAAGCCCTATACGATGCTCTTCACTGAGTTTCTGTAAATTAGAACAATTGTTGTGAGTAAGAGAATGTGAAATACACAAACAAAGCAGCATTCATCACTTGACCAAGTGGAAAGAATGAGTGAAACAGTCCTGTGAGTGACTGTCTCTGTCCTGCTCTTCCGTTACGTTGCTTCTTCAACTTCACCTTAGAACACAGTCCGATTCACCGCTGTCCCTCTGCTGATGACAGAGCCGTTGATTTTGAGCAATTACACGTGACGTTGAGCTGTCAGTCAGTCAGTCATCATCTAACCGCTTTATCCTCCACCAGAGGGTCGCGGGGGGTGCTGTGCCAATCTCAGTTACATCGGGCGATAGGCGGGGTACACCCTGGACAGTTCGCCAGCAGGGCCACACAACTAGAGACAAACAACCATTCACTCTCACACTCACTCCTATGGTCAATTTAGAGTGTCCAATTCACCTAATCCCCACATTGCATGTTTTTGGACTGTGGGAGGAAGCCGGAGAACCCGGAGAGAACCCACGCACACACGGGGAGAACATGCAAACTCCATGTAGAAAGGCCCTTGTTCCAACCGGGGCTCGAACCCGGGTCTTCTCACTGCAAGGCGAGAGTGCTAACCACTACACCACCGTGTAGCCCACATTGAGCTGTATCTTGTGAAAACATACAGTAAGAACTGGATGAGTAACACTCTGCAGCGTTGTTTGTGCACCAACGCACCGATAAAGTATCAGTAAGATCAGATAAGCAACATCAGCGTCTGTATCAATAAGATATTAATAATTTAGTTTAACCTGAGAAAGACTGCAGCCTCTGAGACATGGTGAGTGTATTTGGGGGGGTGGGGGGGAGACAGACAGACAGACAGACAGAGAGAGAGAGAGTAATCAGGGAGAATCAGGACGTTTCCTCTGAAATACCCACAGGCCCAAACTGAGCCCCAGCTTCACAATCCTCACTGATTGGAGGGAAGGGTTTGTTTGAAGAGGAGGTCAAGACCATCAGTACCTTGTTAAGGAAAAGTTCTGTCCAGAGGAATGAAGACAGCTGACTCCTTCCTGAGGAATTCATAGGGGGACAGTGTGTGAGAGAGAGTGTGTGTTTGGAGAAGACAATGTTTTTTTTGTGCGTGTGTGTGTGTTAATATAGACACTTAAAAGGAGCAGTGGAGAAGAGCAGGAATCAGACCCATCAACCCCCTTTTCACATAGTTTTCTAAAGCCAGGATAACAGCACTGGCATTCGCCTCAATAATGCATGACAGATGTACATCAACTGCTCCCCCTCTCTCTCTCCTTCCCTCTCTCTCTCTCTCCCCCTCTCTCTCATATGGACCCAATGTGTTGTTGGTTGGTGATGGGCGTCGCGCATCAAGACGTCCACCTCCATGAAATCAATGAAGTTGAGGCCGAGATGATTACAGCCTCCCCTTTAGTGGTTGAATCCTGACATGGTGTTTTGCCGTCGCCTCCGACCGACGCCGCTCATTTCAATCAGGCCGAATCATCGCGCGTTGATCGAACGGAGTAATTGTAGTTGATGGTCTGCAGAGAGTCACGTGAGCTTGGACTACAACGTGGAAGACAGAGTGCAGACACTGGTGGTGGTGATGAGACTGTGATGACCTGGTGGTGGTTGGGAGGTGGAGGTGGAGCACGAAGGCACGAAATATGATGTGAAAGGACAGCAACGACGTGATTGGTTAATGTACAGCAGATGAATCCACATGATGAACAACTGATTGTGGTGTTAACGCCCCAGTAAATGACTGTTAGGAGGTGACAGTGGTAGTGGTAGCAAGAAGACCCGGGTTCATGACCTGGTTGGAACTGCATGGAGTTTAGAGCTGCAACTAACCATTATTCGATAAATCTGTCGATTATTTTCTCGATTAATCGAGAAATCGTTAAAATGTTGAAAAATGTTGATCAGTGTTTGTCAAACATGGTAATGACGATGTTTCTCAAATGTCTTGTTTTGTCCACAAGCCAAAATGATTCAGATGTAATGATTTCTTAGTTATATGGAGCAAAACCAGACAATATTCACATTTAAGAGGCTGAAAAATCCCAGAAACTGGTTTTAATTCTTTAGAAAACACTCGATTATCAAAGTAGTTATCGATTAATTTAGTAATCGATTATAATCGATTAATCGAGTAATCTCTTCAGCCCCAATGGAGTTTGCATGTTCTCCCTGTGTGTGCGTAGGTTTTCTCTGGTTTGCTCCCACAGTCCAAAGACAGATTTGGGGATTAGGCAAAGTGTCCAGGGTGTACCCTGTGACCCTCATGTGAAGGATAAAGCGTTAGAAGTTGGAATGAATGGTTTATAAACATACATTGTTTCTTCACTGAGGCTCCAGTCACTGTATCAGGGTTCATTTTCATTTATAGTAAGTGACGGCTATATGTCTAATAAGCTGCACTGGGTAAGTTTGGGTGATTTTTGGTGTTGTTCATGCCTCTGTTTTGGCCTTCATGACTAGAAACGATATAATATTTAGAATTTGGTGTGTATACGCCAGCTGTAACCCTGTCACGCGGCTGAAAGACCAGGTTTTCTCTGTGTTTGCAGGCGTCTCCCACTTTACTGCCACAAGGTTTGCTGTTGGCGTAAAGTAAAACACTTCCTGTGTGCAGTGTGCAAATGTTGTCCTATTACTGAGGAACACACAGAGAGTCGTGTGGAAGAAGGGCTTGAATGTAATGGACATTTCAAAGTTACACACTGCACTTTTAACTTCTACTTTAATTTAGTTTATTTTTGAAGCCCACATTTCCAGACTGTAGAGTTTGTGTGGCGGGCCTCGATCATATTGTAGCGTTCACATTTTGCTTGTGTTTCTGTTTTCCGACAGCAGAGGGCAGATTTATGCTCCTCTCTCTCATTATCACATCAATAATAAGGTGAATATTAAAAAAAAAAAACTCCTCCTGTGGCTCTTTCATCAGAAATTCAGAAATTGTGCTCTCAAACAAATATAGTCTTGTCTGGGGAGGGGAGGGGATGGGGGGGGTGAGACATGCATGGTTTGTTTTATGTGGAGAAATAAAATCTGATGGAGGAGAGAAGTGGAGAGGAATCATAAATGCTCAAGAATGTGTAAAGAAAGAGTAATAAAGACTTAGAGAATAGGAGGTGAGATAAGGTACTGTGGCCCCCTAGTGGGCCCTGCAGTTACTGCAGGTGGGCTGTGAGAGGTTATTACAAACAAATAAAAGAAGATTCTTTTTTGATATTCAGTTTGTTCATGACATTTCAAACAACAACTGGGGAAATAAATGATCTTGTGTGTTGGTCAGAGCTATGATTTCACGATACAGCAGATTTAGAGTGTAGAGCGTAACATGGGGCCCTGGCATTCTGAAGGTTGGGCATGGCTGCGGTGGAGGGTGAAGCTGAGCGATTTAAACAGAGGCTGGTGATATTTTTGCAGAGTCATCCTACTGTTGTTTTTTTACTTCCTTGAAGCAGTTCCTGGAAGAACTGGATCACAGTGGCTGTGCAGCAAGTACTCCACAACTGAAGGCTGCAACTCACAATGGTTTTTCATATTTGATTCATCTGTCGATCGATTGACTGATTGAGCACTTGTTTGGTTTCCAAAACCTCGAAAATGATCATGTTCTCAAATGTCTTATTTTGTCCACAAACCAAACATGAATGCATTTGAATGATTTCTTTGTTCTATGGAGCGAAGAAACCAGAGAATGCTGCAAAAAAAAAATCAATATTCACTCAGTAAAACGTCTGCCGGCAACAAATATGTGCCCCTCTTTGTTGAATGGACCAATGTTGGGGTCAGTTTTAAGTGCTGGAATGAAAGCGGGTACATTTTAGAGCCCCAACTCACGATTATTTTGCATTTTGCTCCATAAATTGTCAGAAAACCTGGAAATAAGGAGGTTGTTGTTGTGTCCACAAACCAAAATGATTCAGTTTTTGATGATGTCTTTGTGATCAAATCAGTAAAAACCCTGTTTTCAGAGCAATATTTGGGGGCTTTTATTTGTTTTAAACATGATCACAGTCACCGCGCAGGATCTTCTGGAGAGTGACAGCATGAGAGCAAACAGCTACCAGGCATGAAACAAAAAACTACACAGTGCATATTTGTTTGCACTGCAGCATGAGTGTTTATATCATGTTATGTAACCATGCACACCCTCGAGCACATGTATGGAAATGGACAGCAAACCTTAACCTGCATTGGTTTCAAATCACAACTTGCTTCCTCTCACATTAAAGTGTCTATAAATTATATATATATTTAAAAAACCAAAAAAAACCCAACGCATCAAATGCTGGAATAACCAAAAGTGTAAAAACAGATACACAGAAGCGGATTGAGAAATGTCTTTTCAAGGCTTCTAATGTGTCGGAATTACTGGTCTGACGAGAATTACTACCTGAGAGTTTCCACCAAGCAGTCGCTCGTCATCAGAGGAAAAAAAATGATACGATCACAATCTGTCCTTCTGTTTCAGGGTCACATAAATATCCAGGGAAAGTGACGCGGCACAGACCACCAGCACCAGGACGTGATTTTTTAGACCTTTTTTTGGATATAATGCAATCTGGAGCTGTGGGGTCACATCAATCTCTCTGTGATATTTTCCAAGCAGCTCATTGGACGAAAATTGCTTAAAAAAATTGTTCCCAAAATATCATATTCATAAGAAAACAAGGCAAATTGATATTATATATTAAACTTTGCACTACATTTTATATTCCTTATTGTATTGTTCCTGCATGATTTACTCTGTCATCTCTGTGCATGTGACAAATAGAAACTAGTTTAAATCCTTAAAAAAATCACTTAAACCGATGAATTGATGATCCAAATAGTTGACAATTAATAATGGAGTAATTGCAGCCTTGGTATGTTTTGAAGAAACAATTTGTCTGAAAACGCCTTCATTCATTGTTACTGATGCCGACATTTCATATCTTTATTGTCCAAGTATGAGTGAACAATAACAAGTTAAACACCAGGAGCAGGATTTATAATATCATATATCGAGTCAATATAGAATTTTTTTTTTTTTTTAAAAACAGCATCCTCACCAAACATTTAACATATACCACTCTGTGCTAAGTCAGATAGTCAAAAATAATTAACTGTTTCCTTTTATTTTAACTAAAAAACAGGGTTTTACTTTTATGTAACAAATTTTTTTACTACTTTACGCTTTAAATAACAGTCAAACTAGACGGACAAAAGCGGGATATTATGAGGGTTAAAACAACACATTGACCAAAATGCATTGCACAATTCCCCCAAAGTGATCAGTTATGAGAGTTCACCCTCCTTTTTAATCATTTATTCCAGGAAACGAGTTCTGTTTGCTGTGCACGTGAACATGAACGTACACAGATGCATAGGAATCAAACCAGTTTACTGCAGTCTGAGGTTTAGAGAGAGCGTTTGTGTGTTTGCTCCCAAATGAAGTCAAACAAGGTCACTGTCACCAGCTGCCAAGGGAGGGAGGGGCCTCTTGTATTGAGTGACACATCAGTCTAATCCCTGGTTCTGTTGGATGTGGTCAGGTATCTGTCTGTCTGTCTGTCTGTCTGTCTGTCTGTCTTTATGAAACCTAACACTGACAATTTGATTATACAAATGTTTTTGCCCATTTGTCAAGAATAACTTTCAATATCTGGCAGTTCTTTACAGTTTAATGTATGTTAAAATTTAAAATGGAAAAAAAACAACAGCACTGGTTTAAATTTGAGCAGTATAAAACATATTTTAAATAAAAACATTTTTGTTATGTTTTGTCCACAAAAAGGCCAAAAAAATGGAAACTTGTGTACAGGCGTTTTTCCTTGTTGACGCGAAATATTTTGATTTGTGGACAAAACCAGACATTTGAGAATCTCAGACTTTGATCTCAGAATTATGACTTGTTTCCTCAGAATTATGACTTTAATCTCAGAATTCTAACTTCAACATTTCCTGACATTTTTTCAGACCAAACAAAAACTCAATTAATCGAGAAAACAATCCACAGATTCATCAATGATGAAAATAAACGTTAGTTTTCGGCTCTAATCTATTCGGTATAGAAAACTTTAAGTGTTTACAATCTTCTTTTTCTTCTGTATTTGCTGTTGTTATGTGTCCAGTTAATTTCTGCTACATTAATGTATTTGTGGTGAAACAAAAAGTACAGGTTTGACTCACTTAATGCTGCTGTTAGTGACATTTTTGAAATTGTTGTAAAGGGTGTAAGAAAAAAAAGAATAGATCTTAAATAATAAATAAATGATAAGTAAGTGGGTGAGTAATACAATATAATAAGAACATAAAATTGTTAAATAAAAAGTTTAAAACAGACTTTAAAAGTTAAATTTGTTTCAGATTGAAATAATCCCGGGATCCCTTTTGCCCGGGGGTGTCCACAAAATCTCTTGAAACTCCTGGTGACACATTCCAAAAACAAAAGTGCCGATGTGTAATTTATTAAACTGTCAAACGTGGTCGTCAGTGGCCTTTGTGTGAGCGTAATTTTGTTTTACGAGTTTAATCTCATACCATTCCCACGAGATCACACTAAGAGCAGCTCAGGTTTAGTCCTTTACATACAGTGAAGTGCTGAGTGGTATTATGGGATTATAGTGTTTGTTGAAAGAATCGTCAAAAAATGATTCATAAGTGTGTAGCGTATGGGGTTCCCTGCATGTCGGCTTTGTTGACATGCTTTTATAATAATATCATGTTTCAGTTCAGTGACTGTTACACAATCCCTGAAGTCGTCCTAATCCCTGACCGAGGTTCACTTTCAGTTTTATTTTTACTCCACTACATTTCCTCTAACTGTGTTTTGTTAACTTGCTCATAACTACCATATCAAATCAGAAGAAGAAGAGTTGGTATTATGGTCTGTATTTATATAGAGCTTTTCTAGTCGTGATGAGCTGCTTTACACTACAGTTTTCACCCATACACACACTGCAACAAGGACACATATAGACTAGCAGAGCCAGGAATTGAACCCACGTTGTAGTTGAAAGACAACTCACTCTACCACTGTGTCACTTTTTTATTTTATTTTATTATTTATTGCTGCTGCTTAATTGTTGTTGTTTTTTACGGAAGAGTAAGATGAATTCTGAGACTCTGACTTTTTTTTCTCAGAGATTTGACTTTAAGAATTCTGACTAATCTCAGAGTTATGACTTTTCTCTGAATTCTGACTTCACATTTCAATCTCAAACTTTAATCTCAGAATTCTGACTTTAATCTCAGACTTTAATCTTAGAATGCTGACTTTAATCTCAGAATTAATGCTGTTTTTTTCTTTCTTTTATTCATTCATTTTTATTTGTAAATATGGCCCTTATACGCTTCCGTATTTTTTTTCTTGTCATACATGAATACATTAATTTTATAAATGAAGATACTCGTGAGTCGTGAGTGCGGAGAGTCCTCCTCCGCTCCTCCTCCTCCTCCTCCTCCTGTGTGTGTGTGCGTGTGTGCGCGCGCGCACTTGTGCCAGCGGCAGCTCCTTTTATTTCTCCTCGTATTGGTCAACGACAGATCCTGTGCTGCTGTGACAGGGCGGAAATCTAAGCTCTTGCCGGAGTTCACACAGAAACTCGAGTGAGTGTGTGTTTGTGTTTGTGTTTGTGTGAGCGTGTGTGTGTTTACCAGCTGCTGCTGTTTTTAGGAGGTGAGTTAATCTGTTCAAGTGTTTTAAAATGTGCTTCACTGTCCGTGGACGCGCCCTTTTCCAAAGTAACCGTGGACTAACGTCAAACCGCTGTGTGTGTGTGTGTGTGTGTGTGTGTTCTAAGAGCAACACTCGTGACAAGACTTATCGCAACAACGACAACGAAGCTACAGTAACGGCAGCAGCAGCAGCAGCAGCGCACTTTTGTAACAGTTTAGACTTTAGTTGTTGCCCATTCAGTGCATTTCCTCAGTAGTGAACGCACACACACACACACATACACACACACATACAGTAGGCAGTTTCAATTCCCTTCTGTGTGTGTGAGAGAGAGAGTGTGTGTGTGTGTGTGTGTGTGTGAGTGAGAGAGACCGCTTTTCTGACATAAACTCTGATCTTGTCAGGACCTGGTCCAAACCTGTAGACATAACCTGGTTTCAGTTTACTGAAACCCCGGTTAAGCTTAGGCCTGATTTAAATGATGCTTAGTTTGACGTTAGATTTCGGGGTAAAATGGCTTTGTTTAGGTTGCTGTTTAAAGATAAATGGAAGTTAATGTGGTGTCCTTAGAATAATCGCTGCGCAAACCAGTGTGTGTGATTCGTATTTTGAAATCATAGAAAAAGTAATTGTTAAAAAAAAGTTTTTGCTGTGAATATTTTCCCTTCTAAAGCTTTTACCATTGAATATTAATGTTTTGTTTTTTTTTAACAATATTTATTGGTCAAAAAAGCATTTGAAGGATTGTAAAATGTCTAAGTGCTGCAACTAAAGAGTATTTCCATCCTCCATTCAAATGTCTCAATTAATGGAGTCATTGTTTGGTCCATAAAATGGCAGAAAATGTTACCTGGTGTTTTTCAAACGCCGTATTTTGTCCACAAAATAACATTATCCAGTAATTTCTTTATTAACCAGAAAATATTCACTGTTAAAAAGCCCCGAAAACATCTAAGAGTCATTTAATAAGAATTCATTTTTGCAGCTCTAAACATGTGTTTGTCACATAAAATAATCCCTTGTTTCATCAGAGGAAGCAAACAAATATGAATCCATCATCCATTAATCGATGAATGTTTAGGCTGTAAAACAAACGTCAGGGGAAAAACTAGTCGACACTCCCAGAGCAACATTAAGCATCTTAACAAATGTTTTCTTTTCATTATTGACTTTTCTTGCCTTATTATTTTCCCAGAGTTTTTGATTTTAGAATTAAATACTAAAAAAAATGTGCCGTTTGAGTTTTGTTTTGGGCGTTTTTAAAGAATAATTGGATGTCAGCGCAGCTGTCGGCTCGTAAGCAGTTAATTTATTTAATAATACTTTATAGGGACTGCAACTAACAATTATTTGGCTTAATCCATGTGTTGAAAAGTCATTGATTTGTTGGTTGTTTTAATAATCCCTGCAGGAAAATATCACAAGAAGCCTAAAGACTATTATGACATTTCTAGGTCTGAACGTCATTACACAGAAAATAACCTGCACATTAATCAGCAGTGAAAGCAATTATTAGTTACAGCTTAAACATGATTGATGAATGTGTGATTGACAGCGGCAAAGAAGCACAGTAGTAAAATAATCTTGTTTTTCTTGCAGAAGAGTCGGTCCACATGTTCATGTGTACGTACATGTAGTTTTTTTCTCGTTTGTACACAGATAACGAGGTGTTTTATTTACTCCGTGATCAATGAATTACTGTGTGTTCTGTGTTTATGACTGATAGTGTGTGTGCGTGGTAGAGTGGCATGAATTCACTGTGAAGTGTGACGTCAGTTTGGTAGATTATGTGTCGACTTTAAATACTTACATTGCTCAATATTGCGAATATTGCTTAATATTGTCGAGTTGTGTGCCGCTGTGATGCTGAGATAAAACTGTGGTTCTGTGTTCTGTTCCTCTTCCTTTGGAGTTTCAGTGAAGAAAAACTACTTTGTCATCAGTAAAGTCAGCTGTTAGAGCAGCTAAACAATGACATGGCAGGAGAAGCCGCACGTGTCACTGCTGATGCATCAGATGCGGTTGTTAAACCTCATCGTTTTTGGACAAGATAATAAGGTTAAGGTTAAGCACGACAATCTGTATGTCCTGTGACGGGTTAAACATGCCGGTCAAAGGTGAATGCAAGGGTTGAAGTCAGTAAACTGCTGCGGTTAATAGTTAACTCTGCCTGATTCATTGTTGCAAAAATAACTTAATTTAAATTGTAAAAAGTGTACGTGGGAAAAGAGCCTCCACCTCCTCCTCACTTGATTTATAACATCAATAAACATTTACCTGAGGAGTTCATGGTCTCCATCACTAGTTTGACGTCTTCTCCAGTAGCACATGATGTCAATTTTGTTGATTATGTTCCCGTTTAGAGGTTACTTGGCAACCTGAAGACGTCCATGTCTGTACACAGTCTGTTGTCAAGCATCGGGATCATGGGACAATACCAATATTATTTTATACTTTTATGAACGTGTGAAGCTGTGAACAACACATTTGTGCCGAGTCATTTCAAAGACCTCATCCTCCAACTGCGTAACAAATGTTGTTCTTTAAATTGTTACAGTCATGAGATGTATAGGATTTTTGGAATTTATCTGTCCGATGTCTAATCCAGTGATTTTGACCAGTAATGGACCGATACCAATACAGACTGATACCGATTCTAATCCCTAGTCGGTCGTGACATCACCAGTAAATTGAAAACCCTGACATTTTTGGCTTTGTCCACGTTTTGCACAGTTCAGAGACGTCAACTGCGACCAGGTGCCCACTGGAAGATACCGATACCGATATCGGAAACTCGAGTATCCACCGATACTGATGTCAGTCCGATACATTTTCATTTTGGACCGTTTATGAGCTGATGAAGCTGTTAACAACACATTTGTGCCGAGTCATTTCAAAGACATAACTGTGGAAAAAATATTGTTGGCTTAAATGCTTCACCTGATGTTTATGTTATGTTTATGTTATGATTTTTATATCATATATATATATATATATATATATATGATTTTTCAATTGTATATTGGATACTGACCGATACTGATTCTCCTCCCTAAGTGAGACCGTTTACTCCCTAATATAAATGTTTACTTATGTAATAAATGAAGTGGAAAGTAAGCTAATTTTTCCATAGACTTCCATTCAAACTGACATTTTTTTTTTTTTTTTTTCCTTTTTTTAAGTCATCGTAAAAACGTTCTTGAGAATTTGTGTACAGCATTTACATTTGACAAAACTAATCTGTAGCCCTGTCACCTGTGGTCAGGACCTTGGTCAAACAGGGATTATGAAAATCTCATTCAAATCAATAAACCGACCAGAACTGGAGTCACGTGTTCTCACTCACCGTGTCCCAGCAGGGTTAGCTTTATATAGTCTCTGCACACACCGAGTTTGCACAGTAATTCACCCTGTGAGGCCTGGTCAGCACAGACAGACAGACAGACAGACAGACAGATCCAAGCACAATGGACCTTTATGGAAAACTGAGTAGCTGATAGTTGTTTTACTGCGTCCACAAATGTATGTCTTCATGCTGCAAAGTGTGCTTTTACTTCTGCTATCTCACTGTTATTCTCAGTTCTTGTCCTCAGAATGTCTTTCCCTCGCGTCTCACACTCTTGGGTCATATGACCAGCCAACAGGCTGACTGGGTGTAGGGTGAGAGGTGAGGGAGCTGCAGGATGAACAGATTTCATTGTGCAACAACTGCAAAAGCTGCCGTCCTGCACAGTGAGTTTTCACTCTCTCAAAAAATCTGCTATTGGTTGAAAGCGTTTTTCTTGATGGCTGTAACTGTAACTGACGGCTCAGCAGAGGTCGTTCTCTTTCCCCTCTGACGTGGAATGCAGAGATTTCATATCACTCTTTTTTTTTTTTTTTTCTTCCCACACACACTGAAAGCATTTATTCTACATTTATTCTATTCTATCTATAGTTTCTGGTAAGAATTCATTCATATCTTCTGTTTAGTATTTTTCTGTACTCATTCTTCCGCTGCCGGGTTATTTGTAGAATCTCAGTCACCAGTGAATCACATGCAGTATTTTTAAGTGAGGAAGAAAGAAAAAGAGAATTTATCACAGTTTTCTGGGGAAGAAGAACCATGGAATCACTTCAGTGAGGACAATGCCA
This sequence comes from Solea senegalensis, assembly GCF_019176455.1. Classification (NCBI taxonomy): domain Eukaryota; kingdom Metazoa; phylum Chordata; class Actinopteri; order Pleuronectiformes; family Soleidae; genus Solea; species Solea senegalensis. The sequence continues at coordinate 17,008,439 of NC_058036.1, forward strand.
ATGATTTGTCTACTTGACAGTGTAAAATCAGGAGTGTCAAACTTACGGGCCGTGGGCCCAGAACTGGCCCACAGTGTGAAATTGTTGAAATGATTGAATGAATAGAATCTAATCATAATGTGAAATACTATATTTTTCACGATTAATTGAGAACATAATGGACAGATTAATCGATTATCAAAATAATTTTCAGTTGCAACTCTACATTGAAGGTGTGTCATTGTATATTGTTAAGGTTATGCCATACTTTTATTTTGTTTCCAACAAAAACATTTAACATCCACACTGAAATTATGCATTAGAATTTTATTTGTAAAGGTTTTTTCCAAAGTCCCAAAATCCATTTTCTTCAGTTACCACATTAACAATACGGACAGTTTCCTCAGGCGTAAGTCGAGCAGTTTACAGAGATTTGCCTTTTCTTTTAAAGCTGCAAGGAAGTGAAACCGTTGAGTGTGTGACTCACACTCCCGCTGTTGCATGAGTTTGCTTTCATTAACCTCTTCTTAAATCACCAAAACTTACTCTTTTTTTTCCCCCGTCTCCTTCTTTCCAGAAAGAGTGCTCTAACAGAGGAGATCCCTGCCAGGATACATCACATCGTGCATTTACCACTTCCTGCTGCTTCTTCTTCTTCCCCTCTTCCTCCCATGCAGCAGAGGGCTCACCACAATGGATTACTCAGAATCCCAAAACCTGTCAAATCTGGACCAACAAATGTGATCGTCTTGGTCTGATGTGATTTACACACATTTGCAATCCTGTCCACAAGTGCTGCCAGTCATGTTGGAGCCAGGATCCGTGGATGAGGGAGTCCTATCATGTGGTTCACCGTCGGCCTACGAGCTCGTTCAACCGCCGTATCTGCGCCGAGAAACACATGACCTCGACTCGTTTCACGCAGCAACTGGATTTCCCCGTGGACTGCTCACTGTGCCTGCTGGCGGTTGCCGGGATCACGTATGGAAAGCACGCTGCACTGTGCAGATTCCACACTTTTTTGGTAAATGTCAACTCGCTGGATAGATTTTTTTTGTGATAAATGAAAGACATGTGCTCCCTGGAAATTGAATTAAAGACCAAAACTGCTGACTCTGTAGATAGTCTGTCCCCGATGGGATAAGAACTCAAAAACTTTAAACCGTAGAGGACTGTGAGACCAATAAGGTGATCACACAAATACTTTTCGGAGTACTCTTCTTCTTCCCGTCTCCCACCATGCATTGCCCTGTGAGGAGGAAACGTCCCACACGTGATTCGGATTTCTCCGCTATCGTCGTCCCCTCCATGTACGGCTCTGGTTACCTTGACTACACAGTGGAAACCCACGCTTCCAGGTCGATGAAGGTCATGGACGAGTTCAGGCAGCACGACTTGTTGTGTGACCTGGTTCTACACGTCACGTACAAGGAGAGAACGGTGGACTTCAAGGTAGACGCCTTCTTCGTTACTCAAGTCACATAATGTACTGATATTTACAAGGTTAAAAACTTCCATTTATACTCAATGTTCATCTGTTTTATGTCCATCCATCCCAAATCCCTTAAAATAATTGTTTTCCTGACTGATTGGACTCTTGCTGCTTTACTGCCACCAAGATTTGCAGTGGTGTTGCTCCGTTTCATCCATCATAATAATCTCTTTTCTAAAAAATCAAGGAATCAAGAAAATCAAAGAACGGACCAAAGACTCTGTCTGTTCCCCGCTGTTTGCTTGGAATTCAAATGGGCCTTAGGAAGTGAAGTTAGGGAACAAGTTGGTAAATAAAAAAATAGCCTCGCTGGTTGACACAAAAAATACTTTTATTTTTATAAATATTATATTATATATTTATGGGCCCTGCTGTTCATGCATAAACTAAGGAAGGAGAAGAGTGGAAAAGTCAAAAGCACTGCAAAAGATTCAGTTTAAATATGCTTTGCAAAAGCTACCGTAGTTTCCAGAGGAATCCTCTCATTAAGAGTCACTATAGGCCCCTGGTATACGTCCGCGCACACAAACAAGTGCCTAGTGACTTACAAAGCAGTTATTTTCAGTTGAAATGAATCATTAGAATCAGTTAATAAGATTTGTTCAGTACTTCCCCCATGACCAGACTGAAATACAGCGGCAGGGTTTGATGTCACTCGCCACTCACGATCAGCAGTGCTGTTGCTAAATACATCAGACTCCTGTGTTAAAATCCTGTGTTAGATTTTAGACATTTCCCTAATAATTGCTGGAGATTATCCCACATTTTTACGATTGTTGAGTCTTTTTAACGGTATGTATATACAGTATGTATGTATGTGTGTATATACATATATATATATATATATATATGTATGTGTATATATATATGTTTATGTGTATATATATATATGTATAGATATATAGATAGATAGATAGATATGGTTCACTCATTACATTACATTACATTACATGTCATTTAGCAGACGCTTTTATCCAACTTACAATGGAATCGAGTACATTGGCTCAAAAGCAGTGAATGCACGTCTTTTGCTTTTCTTCTCCTCAGGTGCACAGGGTGGTCCTGGCCTCTTGCAGCGCCTACTTCAGGGCCATGTTCACCAGCAGCTTCAAAGAGCGTCACGCCTCAGAGATCACCTTGCGTGATGTTTGCCCTCAAGTGGTGGGAAGGCTCATCGACTTCGCTTACACCTCCCACATCACAGTGGGAGAGAAATGTGTGCTGCATGTTCTTTTGGCTGCGATGAGGTAAACACACATAAACAGTGGCACACCGCGTTGGAAAGATCATCCTCGGTCATTGTAAACAGCTGAAAACACTCGGCTCTGTTCATCTGTCAGATGTTTAAAATACAACAAACGTATTGTACGTACAGTACGTGGGCAGTAATGCTTCTGCTATGCCATTCTGGTCTATTTTCCCCCAAGATATCAGATGGAGGACGTCGCCAAGGCCTGCTGTGATTTCCTCACCAAACATCTGGAACCGGCAAACGTCATCGGCATCGCCCGCTTTGCAGAGGAGATCGGCTGCACGGATCTGCACCAGAGCTGCCGAGAGTATATCAACATCCACTTCAATGAGGTGAGAAACGTAGAAAGCAGAAGTACACGCACACGCACGCACTGTATGTCCTTTTTAAAATGTCACGTCATGATTATGTGACCAGGACTGTTGGTCTTTTATCACTGTTGAGGACATTGTTCCCTCTGACAGAGGTGGTAACCTTCCAAACATGCATTGTACATTAACAGATGGAGCTTTTTATTTCTGCAGTGTCATCGTGAAACAACAACTTTAAGCATGTGGAAAATATCTGACATGCTGAGCATACCTTTTGTTGACACTGTTCCAAACATGATGAATGTTTGGAACAGTGTTTGCTCGTCGGTGAACCGTTGGTTTTTTGTTGTTGTAGATTTCAAATGAAAACAAGAGGGAGCGTTAACAGACATTACCTACTAGAGTTTAATGCAAACTAAGGATTATTTTCCTAACTAATCTGTTGATTCTTTTCTCCATTATTTGATAGTTGTTTAAAATGCTGAAAAATGTTAATCATTGTTTCCCAAACCTCAGAATGATTGATTTCTTTAGTATAATACCCGAATATATTCACACATTTAAGAAGCAACTTAATAATCAATTGTTGCAGCCTTTTTTATTATCATTATCGATGAATCATTTGATTAGTATCTTGATTAGTGTGTCTTCAAATGTTTTGTTTAGCCATGTGTTTTACTATATTAATCAATTCATTTAAATTCATCATTAATTAATCTCTTTGAGTCCATAAACCAATTTCCGCGGTTTGTGGACAAAACAACCAGATGGTTATTATTTTTGTGAGTATGTAATTTCATGTTGTTTCCTACTTTACGACACGTCTACTTTCTCTTCATACTGCAGTTTCTCACTCTCGGTCTGCCCTTTGAATTCCCCTGGGTTTTCTGTCGGGTTACATTCACTTGCTGTCGTTCTGCTCGTTCTTCTTCGACCTCAGCTCTTCCGCTGTTGCCCTCACCTCAGCCCTGAGGTCACACGGCAAGTTCGTCTCTGCCTCGACCTCAAACTCTGACAAGCTGAGGGGATTTGGCGGCAAAGCTCTTTATCGTGACGTGAAAAGGTTGCAGTGCAGCTGCGGTGGTTTAAAGGTTACCTAAAATCAAAACCAGGCATCTGTGTCAATGTTGTTATGTCACAATATCAGTGTTCTGCACTGAGGTGTTGTGTTGTCACTTTTGCCATAGGAAAATGTATTGATCCCTTAAGGGCAATAATAAAGTTTGTATAGTCCACCAACTGTATCTACACGTTCATAGTATATAGAAGAAGCTATTATTCAGAAGAAGCGAATATCGACTGAACCCCGACGCAGAGTTAGCTGAAGGATTACCTGGTGGTTGTAGCCTTTATTTATGGTTCCCGCAAATGACAAGTTATCCTTAACATCCAGGAGGAAGCAACTACACTCCCCATGAACACAGACGCAGAGACGCACACAAACACACAGGCCTCATGAGTCATCACCATTAACAACGATCAGTCATTCTCTATTAACTCTTGTTAAACTAGAACTGCTGATAGCTGTTTACATAATCCAAGCATTGTTTATTTTTAATTTTGAGTTGCTCCAATAGCCAATAGCATTTTCTACCGCTTTATCCTGCACATCGGGGTCGCGGGGGCGTGCTGTCATAGGGCAGTAGGCGGGGTCACACCCTGGACAGTTGGCCAGTCCATCCCAGGGCCACACAAAAACAAACAACCATCCACTCTCACACTCACCTATGGTCAATTTAGAGTGTCTGCTAATCAAAGTGTTTTTGGACTGTGGGAGGAAGCCGAAGAACCCGGAGAAAACACACACACACACACACACACGGGGAGAACATGCAAACTCCACGCAGAAAGGCCCTTTTTCCAAGTTCAAGGCAAGAGCAAGAATAAAAACAAGATTAAATAAAGTGCCAGTGTAAGTATGAGTTTGTGGATGCATCTATTTAATTTAAGGTATCCTGTGCAACATTTAGGAGGGTTGATTGGCAGAAGTTGAATATACTGCCTTTATGTATGTTTATATGACTTTAAATAGTTGCTTTAAAATAAAAATCATCTTGTTTTTGTAGCTTTAGAACCAGTCTTTAATTATGTACTTAAGGTAAGGGGCTCGACATCTTAAAGCGGTCATGTTTCTACAGCAGCGCAAATGACGCGTGAAGTGGATGCTTCCTGTACAAATGACAGTGAACTGGAAGGTTGAGGGTTCAATTCCCTAGTCACTGGGAAAGTCACTTAACCCAAAGTGCCTTTTCACATCCTCAGTGGATATGAAAAATTGCAAATTTGAGTGGGCATCAAGACAAGGAAGTGCTTTATAGATAGATAAAAAATCATTATCTTTTACATGAATCAAGCAACAAAGGAGAAGGAAACCGCAGACAGAGTGTATGTGTGTGTGTGGGGTGGGGGGTGAAAGAATGTTAATAGCCTCCGTACTTTGAAAAGATATTCAGCTGAAACTTCAACAGTAGATGTTGCTAAATCCCCCACACACTGAACCTTTTAATCCCTGGGTACATAAAGTCTGAAAAAAGAGGATTAAAATGGACGCATTCTGTCTGACTCTTGTGTCCTTTTGTCTCAGGTGACTAAAGTAGACGAGTTCTTCAGTCTCTCTCACTGCCAACTGCTGGAGCTCATCAGTCAGGACAGTATCAAGGTTCTTTGTGAGTCTGAGGTGTGTGTCATTGCAACAATCTCATTTAATCTCACACTTGTTGTTGTTGTTATGCTCCAGCGCCGTAACCGTGTACACTGTACGATTGCTTCAGGTGTACAAGGCCTGCACAGACTGGGTCGGCTGGGATATGGAGAGTAGGGCCCAGTATCTACACGCGCTCCTGAATGCTGTTCACATCTACGCTCTCCCTCCCAAGTTTCTGAAGAACCAGCTCCTGTCATGCCCCATCCTCAGTAAGGTAAACAGCAGCCTGACCATAAGATGATGAGAGACTTTTATTATTGTTCAGATATTTAATTATGTTGTCTTCCAATAATGCTTTCATATAAAATGTATGTGTAAAGAAAAAAAAAACTCCTTATATAGACATCCTGGGCGTGTGTGTTTATAGGTCACATATTCAGGCTTTAAAAAATGATTAGTTTTTTTCCATCGTCTTGTGATGTGTCAAAGTTATGATTCATTTTATATCGAATTTTTAGTTGTGATTTAAAGCCGCAGTCATTGTGCAAAAGTCACAAAAATAGAGCGTTTTTCTTTTCTTTTTGTTCATAAGAACGGGCCGAGTGAACTTTGAGCTGAGACGTATTTTCCAAATTTCACAAATTCAATCTCATTTTAAACATTTTGAGTACTTTTTGCCTCAGGTGTGTTTATGTGGTTGGTGAAAATGAAGATTAGATTGCCTAGGTTGTGCTGGAAAAAAAGGATATAAGACACTCTATATTGCACACTCTTATAGCCTCTGTATATACTGTACGTTTATAGTAATGGAAAAAAGCAGCCGAAATGCTCTGTGTTCTAAGGGTTAAAGCTGGAGTGCGTAACTTTAAAATATAAACAAATATAGTCCACTACTGGCCCTCTCTGATAATTTTTCAACATAACTTTCACTTTCCAAATCTTGCAGTTATTCAACTGTGTAGGAATTGTGGTACTGAGAAGCTGATGTTACGAACGCAAAGACAAGCTCTATTTCTCCGCCTTCCGGCGTCACACCCTGGACACATCGCCAGTCCATCTTTACAGTAATGAGGAATACACGTTCCAAATCCTGTCGGTATATCAGCGTAGCAGTGTTAAGATCTCGCGTCTTCCTGCCTAGCACACAGGAAGTGATTACTTTAATATAATACTGGCTGTTCAGCAGGTTGATGGGATTAATATATCTACTTGTCCCCACCCGCCTCTGTGCTGCTTGTGTATACACCCAAACGCTCCCTCATAGTATGGCTGTGAAAAACACGTTTCACGTTCCATGCGAAGTACGCGTTGTACAAATAATGTGACGCATTGTAAAACTAACGTTACATAATTTCTGTTTCCTGGCGACCAAACGGAGGCAGAACCACAACAAAAGTTACGCACTGGACCGCCGCTTTAAATGTCTTAATTATCCACATCACTTAGTCTTATATTACTAAAATAAACTGCACAATGTTAAAAAATAACAAACAAACAAAAAACACAGATTTTGAGCCTCTGTCTTTTATTTTGACCACAGGCCAACTCGTGTAAGGACTTCCTGTCTAAGATCTTCCAGGATATGACACTGAGGAAACTGCCTCCTCCACCAAACCGTGGAACTCAGCTCATCTATGTGGCTGGCGGGTACTTTAGCTAATCCTCACTCTTCCACTGCATTGATTTGTTGAGGACAGGTTTTTCTGTTTTTTTCTTTTTGGAACACTGGAGGCTGAAATCCACAGGGAGTTTCATGCTGCCCCCTAGTGGCTGTTCACATGTCATCCACACTGTCCTCCAGTGTTTTTTAACACTGTATGTAGAGTGCTATTCCTCTTTTTTTTAATGTTTTAGATCACATGTCGTGTACTTGTCATGTAAAGAATTTATTTATTATTTATTTATTTCTGTGGCCAGGTACCGGCAACAGTCGCTGCCGTCCATGGAGGCCTACGATCCCAAGAAGAATGTCTGGCTGAAACTGGCTGACATGGGCACTCCATGCAGCGGCCTGGGAGCCTGCACTCTGTTTGGACTGCTCTACACGGTAGGTTATATACTGTGGGTCATACCACTACACAAATATGCAGCGCAGAGAGGTTTAATCTCTGAGTGTGGACACACCAAGAACACAGTATTACTCAGTTTACCACAGTTTCAGCACAGATCGAGATCTGGAAGACCTGCAGTGTATTTTGACATTTTTAGCAGGGTTATTAACAAAAATATCTTAAGTCTGTATCCCCATATGTCTTCCTTATGTTCCCTGTATTCCTAAAATTCGATTATAATTACTAACTTTTATGCTGCTCACAAACAATAACGAAATACTTAGTTTTGATGAATTAAGCGTGTGATCTAGAGCTGCAACTAACGATTATTTTCTCGATTAATCGATTAATCGTTTGGTCCATAAAATAACAGAAATCCTTAAAAAATGTCAAATGTCTTGTTTTGTTCCCAAACCAAAATGATTAACTTTTAATGATTTATTTCTTATCTGGAGCAAATAAATGAAGAAAATACTCACATTTAAGAAGCTTAAACAATCGGAAATCTTGTTTTAATCATGAAAAAAGCTTTGAACCAATTAATCGATTATCAAAATAGTTGTCGATTAATTTAGTAATCGGTTAATAATCGATTCATTGTTTCAGCTCTAAACAATAGACAATACACTGATGTTTCATGGGGGTTTTCTACGGAGGTTATACCATAGACTTGTAAAGAGGTTTACGATTAAAAGGCAGCTAAAAGTTACCATAACCTTGAATAGAAAAACTGATTCATATGAATTTAAAGAGTGTTGGAAATGTTTTGGCTAATTTAAGAACACTACGCTAAACCCTGTCTTCATGAATCCAGGTCGGGGGCCGGAACCTGTCGCTCGAAAACAACACCGAGTCGAGCTCACTGTGCTGCTACAACCCGATGACCAACCAGTGGAGCCAGCGAGCCTCGCTTAACATCCCCAGGAACAGGGTGGCGGTGGGCGTAGTGGACAGCTGCATCTACGCCGTCGGCGGTTCCCACGGACCGACACATCACAACACAGTGGAGAGGTTAGATGTCTCTGTGTTATTCACCATGTGTGTATTTGTTAAGGCTGTGTGTGTGTGTGTAAAAGAGAGTATGTCTGTTTACCAAGACATTTAAGGAAGGATTTGATTTTAATGACATCTCATTTACCAGGATAAATTAAATCTTTTCACACACACACACACACACCACTGCCATCATCATTATAAATGACAGGTGAAGAGCTGTCATTCAAACCTGAAGAGCAGTCAAAGGTTCTCATCTATTCCCTTTTAGTCTAATTAAACATCAACATGGGCTCTTTGAAAGCGTGTTGGAACACACTTCCCAGGAATGTCAGCCTTGTCGGGAATGCTTTGTTTTTTGTAGTTTCCACCGTGGAACAGGGAGGAGTTCTGAAGCCGTTGTGAATAAACCTCCAGAGGCTGTCATATCTGATAGAGTCTTGATCCTTTTTTTGGGGGGGATTTTCCACATCTAAAGCAACCTGCTTCAGATGTAACACCTTAGTAGTAGTAGTAGTAAAAAACAAGTAAAGACATTGTAATGAATCTTGGTCACAGGAGAATTATTAGAACACATCAAGCTACTGAAAAGAAAAGTGAACGTGAGACACGTGGAGGGAGATCACAGCATTTCTCGTAAAAAAAAAAAAGTAGTTGCCACAAAAGACAGATGGTTCCCAAATGAATACGAGCAACAAGCTGCGGGGTCGTTGATGAATCACGTTGCATTTTGTGGTTTTCCCACAGGAATGCTTAATCAGTGTTTAGGGCAGGCAGTAAAAAAAATATCAGACACCTCCGTATCTGCACTTTACAGCTGGACCTAACCCAATGTCAACAACAGAGCCGATCACTGTTTACTCATTAACCAGTCGCAGAATGTGCAGTCCAACATGCCGTGTGCATTCATTTCATTTACAGAGATGCCAGTAATTAAGCTAGATCACTAGAAACACTGTTGAGTCTCACACACAACATCCATCCACTGCGGTCACACACAGGGAGAACATGCAAACTCCATGCAGAAAGGCCCTTGTTCGTGTGGCCCTCATACGCAACATTCTCCAACAATTTCCTGAAGTTCTCAGCCAATATTTACTCACATTTCACTGCATTTGTAATTCAAATAGCTTCCGTTATTTAGGTTTCTTTGCAGCATTGGCAGTTTTTTTTTTTTTTACCAATTCTGGACTAGTGTTCTATCTAGAGAGGAGAGTATAAATACTCCTGGTCGCCTCCTATGAACTGACCACAGAGATCAAACAACGGGCAACCTTCTTTACATGCAGCTACTTTTCAGTGATACCTTGTTTGGCGATATTATATTGGTTTATTTTTTTATAAATTAACATTCATCTTTTTGTGGATTAGCATAAAAAAAACAGTTGAAGTTTCTGTCTACTAGATGGTACCAAGTGTGCAAGTGTATCGTAACATACACTCACTCGCAGTATCGTGATAATATTGTTTTGTGGTGTCTCTGGCGATTCCTACCCCTACCTGGCTCTCTCTCTCTCTGGCTCTCAAATATTCCCATCAAGTGCAAGATTCCCTCAAGACTGGCATTCCAGGTCTCTCTTAGATCATTTGCTAATTCTGATGAATATGAAGATGGGCTACTGTGGAATTATTGCTCAATAATCCCCCATCTTTATAAGAGTAGTTGCACAGTTTGGTAAAAATAACACTTGATGAGAGGATCAATGCAACACTTGTGACACAATGCTAGATCCAGGAGGTAGCTAATTTAGCTTAGCATAAAGAAATACCAGGTAAAACACGAAGTATGTGCAAAAACTCCATATTTGTTTGTTGTATTTGTATGTTATTCACAAATCACAATGTGTTTATTTCTTTTATTTAACAAAGCATATGTTAAACAATCTCCCTGTGTGTGTGGGGGGGTTTTCATGCAAAAAACATGAAGATTTTCGCGGATTGGGCAAATTGGACACTCTAAATTGACTGTAGTTGTGAGTGTGAGAGTGGACGGTTGTTTGTCTCTATACAGTATATGTGTCCCTGTGATGCACTGGTGATCTGTCCAGGGTGTGTCCCCCCTCTATGTCACCTGTGATTGACATCAGGTGATGATTGACCCTCATGTGGAGGACAAAGCGGTAGAAGATGAATGAATGAATGTTGAACAATGGTTTAGAGACTCTCAAAGCCACTTGAGTAAAACTTACAGCCTCTTTAGCCTCTAATAAAGCTTGTCAAACATGTTGGTCAGCTTAACCTAATCCACTTAAATTTGACTGAGTCGGTTGCTTTTAACGCCAGCTTTTCCCCTCCTCAGACACTTGTTGTGTTTAATTAGTTTATTGGAATTGCCTAATATGTCATGTAATTATATTATTACAAGCTCTATATACCTGTTCATTTGGTGTGTAGGTGGGATCCCGAGTCCAATCGCTGGTCCTTTGTTTGCCCGATGTCGGTGGCTCGTATGGGGGCCGGCATGGCGGCGTGCGGGGGGGCTCTGTACGTGGCCGGGGGCTACGACGGACAGAACCGCTGGGACTCTGCGGAGAAATACCAGCCCGACACAAACACCTGGCAGCAGCTGGCTCCCATGAGCACCATACGCAGCGGCCTGGGTGAGTGACAGATGAGATTAGATGATGAAGATACTGCTGATATTATCACATCTTATTCATATATTTACAGATTGTTTTTATTATTAGATTATGTTAAATGTTAAATGGGGAGTGGCTTTTGTGATGGTAGTTAACCCTTTAACACCTAAGCCTTAAAAATGCTTAAAAAATGTGTTGTTTTTTTTGCTTATTTTAAACATAAAAGGGCCAGAAAATGTCCTGTGAGTAAGTGCTTGTGTCCATTTTTCCAGAATAACTGTCAATATCTGGCAGTTAAAATACATGTTTTATAGGAAAAATAACACTAGTTGTATATGAACATCAGATTTTGACAACAAAAAAAACTACGTACAGGCTTCCCGAATTTTTCCGATCGTAAATACTGTGGCCCAAAGTGCGCTTGTGTGGCTGTTGAAGCCGTTTTTATGCTTGAGTTAATTCTACCTTGGTCCAAGTTTGATCTACATATTTACTGCACATAAACTCACCGGCCACTTTATTAGGCACACAGGAAGACCGTGGTCTGCTTCAAGGTTAGAGATGGTTTTCTGCATACTTTGGTTTCTAGCATTGTGAGCCAGTCTGGCCATTCTTGTCTGCTCTCTGGCATCAACGAGGCATTTTATTTTTACCCAGAGATCACTGGATGTTTTCTCTTTTTGTCAACCACTCTAACCCTAAGATACAGAGTTTCTAAAATAAGACCACAGACAGTAAGTACTCTTTTCCTCTACATTTCCCATCCCTTTTTTTTTTACAGGGCTGGTGTGTGTGAACAATTACCTGTATGCAATAGGAGGCTACGATGGGAGGCACCAGCTCTCGTCTGTGGAGCGTTACAACATAGCCAGGAACGCGTGGGAGCCCAGGGCCTCGATGCATTGCAGCCGAAGTGCGCACGGAGTGACTGTCCACCAGAGACGCATCTTTGTGCTCGGTCAGTTCCAACACCACCACATATCAGAGTCCTAGACAGATCAATAGATTAGATTTGGATCATTTCATACATATGCTTTTAAGTACCGCACACACAAGACACAATACAAATCATGACATTATATAATGTCTCTATCTATTTTTACTGCCATTTCTGTGCAGGGTTCCCACGGGTCCTTGAAATCCTTTTTTTTTGTGAAATTCACAAACATAGACACGGGGTCAATGAAAGTGCTTGAATTTTGTGGAAGAAAGAAGTTAAGTTGATATTTAGGTGAATGTCTTCCCGCCTACGTAGAACAACGTGTCGAGTCGTAATTACTAGCGGTGTTTTAAGCAAGAGAAATGACGTGATGGCAGGGAAATGAAAATTCCAAGATCTCTGGCTCGCCAAAGCAAATGACAAAGACCCCAAGGGACAGTCAAGTGTCCAGATGCAGAGCTTCAGATGCTACAGATCAATAAAAGTGGACGCCATCATGGGCGACAACTTACAAGTTGCCCTCCCATCGTCAGCACATTCCGTCCTTGAATTTGATCTCAACCAAGGTGTGGAACACACTGTATGTTTGCTAAACCAATCACAACTCGTACTTTATGCATGTTATTTATTACTTTTTTTTTTACATTAAAGGCTGAAAATAATTCAGCAAATTGTTTAGCGACCACAGTCAAGTCCCTGAGGGGGTAAAAAAAAGTACTTAATCCATCTATAAACTTAAAAAAAATCAATCATGTAAAGATACAAATGAATTGACTTGATGAACTGTTCTCTAATCAACGGCTTCATTAAATGTGTGTTCAGGGGGCTTTAACCAGCAGGGTTTCCTCTCCAGCATCGAGTGTTACTGTCCAGAAAGAAATGAATGGATGCGCGTCACCGAGATGCCCGTTGGACGCAGCGGCATGGGCATCGCCGTTACCATGGAGCCCTGTCCTGGCAGCCTGCCACAACCAGAGGAGGAGGAAGAAGGAGCCTCATGAGGAGACGGCGACGAAAACGTGTTTCCAAATGGTGCTGCTGCTTTTCGAAAAGTACATTGAATAAAAAGGCGTCCAGTATGAAAACCTGTATAACTTATATACCTCCATATACCTCGTAAACCTGCTCGTGCCGCAATACTGCTGGTGTTGTTTGAACTCTTGGAACAACAACTCTTTATCTCCTCGTCTGCAAATCATCAACAGTGAGTCTGAAAAACACAATGAGGTTCTACAGACGTAATCTTATACAGTAGTATTATTTATTATAATTATTATGATGATGATGATGCTTTTTCTTTTCTTTTTTAAATCACATTCAAAGTGAGTCATTGTCTTTACCTCCGTCTGTCCAGGTGAGCGCGTCAGTGTTTCCTTCGTTTTGTGCCAATGAGGTTTCTGACACGAGTGCCATTGTTTGACTTTTTTCTGTGTGTTTGTGTAAAGTTAACGAAATGTATGAATGATAAAAAAAAAAAAAATCTTATTTCTGTATCATGTTTGGTTTAGTGTTGTAATGTCTGAGCTCTGAAAAAATCTTAAATTCAAATTGTTGGACCATTGTTGGAAATCTGCACATTATCAAAAGGTTTGGACGCCCCTGTGCCCAAACGATACCAGTCGTTTTGCATCTTAAATACTTTTATTCTTTAAAGCACTTGTTGGCCAAAGTGCTTCACAGAATAATTAAAAAGGCAATAAAATACACATATAAAAGGATTAAATATGGCATATAATTATATAACTTTAAGCTCATATTGCTATTGAACACCACTTGACCAGACCCCCGACTGACCAGACTGTAGCTGCTCAGTGGCCCCCAGTCCATTTGACTTTGAGGCCCCTGTCTTAAGCATGCAATTGCACATGCTCCACCACTAGATGGTGGAATAAGTCCAAAAAACAGCTGCACACTTCATTCAGCTCAACTGTTTTGTCTCTCATCTTCATGTCAGAGATGACAGTGACAGCCTATAAATAACAGCTGCTCAACCTATCGACCAACAATGGCGAGTCCTCAGATGTTTGCTCAATGGAAGCATTGATATTCTGTTTGAGTGAGTGAATATTTGTTTCAATAAGAAGGACTGCAGACACAACTGTGTGTTAGTCATCAAACACAGACGTCACTTGTGCGTTTACTTATCTCTCTCTGCTCCTCTCTCGCTCCCTCTCCACCATGGCTCACCTGCAATTATCCCAGCAGGCCTCAAAAAACAAAAAAGAATAAGACTATTATTCAAATGCAGCCTCTGTCTTCTCCTCATCGTCACGTGGTGATGTCTGACAGAGAAGCAGAAAGGTGCTGGTGGTGGTGCAAATGTTTGTTTTTCCACGGCTCTGGTGGAATAATAGGAACGCAGGTGTGATTGTGGCCACATGTTTGACTCCAGCTCAGATTTCAAACTTGTGGACACGCAGGACATTGTGATTATTGACAAAGCAACCTGTTGGGTGGTGATGATGATGATGAGGAGGAGGAGCAGAGATGAGGTGGTGCGTTTGTTTGTTTGGTTTTTTTTTTTGGGCCCCAGGGACACGCGAGAAGAGTGGAGGGCTCTTTCATGCTCACTCACTACTTGAGCACAAGAGCAAGTGACTCACATGGCGAACGCATGACGCACGCATCTCTCTCACATTTGCGCACTGATAGACAAATATGTATGTGTGCGCACACAGGCGCGCTTGTTCTTTATCTGTCTCACACACACACACACACATACTCAGGCGCACATGCATCATGCGCGCGCCTGTGTGCTGCACACTCGTGCAAAACAAAGCTGGCTGTCTCCTATTCACGCGCTGTGGAAACAGATTTGCCTCAATGTGTTCATTGTCTCATGAGAGGAGTGAGATACAGAAAAAAGGGATGTAGAGATCTGCGTTGTTTCCACAGAATAGCGCGAGGACAAATTAGTGCGTTATTGTGTTAGAGCGCCACCCTCTGACAGAGGAGAGAACACGCAGGGTTTATGTGGTCTAAATGGAGAGTGATGTAATTATTTAATTCCTCTGCGATGTGACTGGACATTTAAAGGGATAGTATGTGTATCTTTGCTGCCTTACGCTAACAGTAAAGTGGACGTTGTCATTAACCCTGTTATGAGTAGTAGTAGTTATGATAAGTAGTAGTTATGATAATCAGGCCTGTCTGGATTGATTTCGATAGTATGGTTGTTGAATTGTCCAAAAAATGTTCAATGAGTGAGCGCTTCTGCCCCTTTTTCCACGGAAGTCCTGAGGGACTTCTTCCATGGAAGCTCAGCTTCTCTTGGAGTCAATGGAGCAGTGGGCGGGCCGGGGACGCTGGGCTTCTGTGTTGATGATTGGAGGAACTGTCTGAAAGGCGGAGCCAATTTTTGATTGACAGCCGAAACAAACACGACAGCGGAGCCTTTTCTGCCTCAGTCAGCACAAATAAGTTTCCATGGTTACCCTCTTTTTTTGTTGTCTCTTTTGGCTAAAACAAGAGTACGCTAACCAACTGGTGTACTTTTGGCCAATTTTGGGTCCACGGAGATCTCTGCGAAAATGTTTAAATTACAATTTTCACATCTCATTGACTAAGTATGAGCCGGGCCTAGCACAGCTTGTATAGCAGAGTTGTGTAGTTGTTAGAATATTGGGGGTCTTTTGTCGTGTCACAACAAATTTTCTCTGTTGGTCCAGTTTATATTAAAACAAATTATGCTTTTACAGATCACCTTAACCTGATTTAAGTTGAATAACTATCATTTAAGAAGCTGTCTGGTCCTTGTGGTCAAAAACGTTCTTTCCTGAAGTTTAACAAATACCTTACACCTAAAAACAACATGATCTGACCGTCAATCATCGCATAGAGTGTGTTAAAATGTGCTTGCGGGTCCGTGTTTGAGTTTTAAACGTTCCATTATGTTTTCAAGTCGGTTCACAGGTTGCAGGAAGGCTGACGGGGCCAAAGCAGCCAGTGCTGCATGTGAGTATTACAGAGAGGCTTATCCTGTTGGATGTGGCTTATTCGGCCTTATTTAGATTTTCACACAGGCAGGAGGTATAACTGAGCCTCCGTGGAGTCTGAAGAGACGGGGGTGGTGGTGATGGTGTGGGGTGGTGGGGGCTTTAATTCTAGTGGGCCTACAGCTAGATGTGTGTAAGTGTGACCTTGGGAAGCGATGACCTCATCAACATCCCTGCCTGCAAAGCTAATCTGTTACATTCTGAAGGATGCTCCGACGATGGAGCCACCCATGAAGGTGACATTGGCGAGTGGGCTTGGCGGCGTGGAAATCCACCCCTCAGCGAGACACGTGCAGACACATTCAAATGAGGGTGACGTCACGCGCGCAGAGATGCATGCGAGTACCACGCATGCATGCAAATACTGTACCCGCATTAGTCGCTCGTCGGACCCACACTTAAATAATACGACAGCAGAAGATGTTTTCTCTCATCTGAACCCAGAGATTGCACTTTTTCCTAACCTTTGTAGCCTACTCCTTATTGATACCTAACCACCTTCCACTTTATTAGGTACACAGCCCCCCTGATAGAGTCCTCTGCAGCTGAAGCTCATCTGCTTCAGAAGTTTTGACGTGTTGTTCATGCAGAGAACAAAAAAACAACAATCTTGATTGTTGAACCAGCCGGGTCATTCTCCTCTGACCTCTGGCATCGTCTTTTACAAACTGTTCTCTGTGAAAATCTTAGTACATAAGCAGTTTCTGAAAAAACTCGGACCAGCCCGTATTTCACCTCCATCTGTCCGGTTCTTGGTTTGAACTTCAGCAGGTTCATCTTGACCACGTCTCCTTGATGTGGCGCATTAAATATTTGCATGTAGCAGATGCACAGGTGTACCTAATGAAGTGGCATGTTGTTTTTTCAAACCTCAGAGTTATTGTTACTTTAATGACACAGTGAATGACAGCGCTGGGTCCGTGCTAATCTGAGCCCTCCTCTCCCCTCTCTGGCAGGTGCCCTTGAGCAAGGCACGTCCAGCCTGAAGAACAGCAGTGAAGAACAGGAGATGGAAAACTGTGAGTGAAAACACTTGTGAGTGAAATCAATGCAGAGTACGGAAACAATGTTTTACAGTTGGACACACAATTTGATGGTTTTTTTATGATCTCTTATGATTTCTGATAACTATTTATTTATTTATATACTGTATGTCCACATAATGACATAATACAAGTACACACGCACTGATCTTTTAGTATAAGGGCAGAGGTCATTGGTGTCCTGATCCGGTGCCTGTAACTAGTAGTATCAGTTATGATTTCCATGTTTTAATTTTAATTTTAATTTTAACGTCCACAGATTTTCACACCTTTTATGGACTCATAAATCAGAGAAAAGTAAGAAAAGTAACATCACATGACAAAAAACTGTGCGTATGTAAATGTGCATCTTGTAATCTGTCAGGTTATTATTTCATTTTCTAATTCGATATGTATTTATATTCTCTTATAAGTATAAGTCAGTTGCCGGCCACAAACAGACAACGATGCACATATTTAAATACACACTCACTGCCACTTTTTTAGGTACACCTATCAAAGCTTGTTAGCATCTCATCAGTCAATCACAAGGCAGCGACCCAGCATATTTCGAATATGCTGGGCATATTTATATGAAGACGTGGTCAAGACGACCTGCTAAAGAACAAGCGGAGCGTCAGAATGGGGAAGAAAGGTGATTTAAGTGACTTTGGACATTGTGTACTTCAGAAATGGCTAAAAAAACAAACAGGGATTTTCATATACAACCATCTCAACAGCTCAAAGAAAATGATACAAAAAAAGGGAGAAAATATCTAGCAGTTCTCCCGGCAGAACTGTGGATGCCAAAGGCCAAAGGGGAATGGTCAGAGTGGTACTGATAGAAAGGCAACAATAAGTCAAGTCACTGCTCAAGTCTTTTTTTTTTTACAACCAAGGTAAGAAGAAGACCATGGATGTTGATCCTGGAAACAGCAGCACAAGATTACTCCTGCCACTTTATTAGGTATACTGTGGGCCTAATAAAGTGGCTGTTGTGTTTATAGGCCTATATTTTTGTTATTATTTGTTAGTAAACACTGAAATAGTTACTGACTGACTGAACAAGTTAGTGTCTCTGAGGGACATACGTATTTTGTCTTTGTAGCTGAGCGAAAAAGATAATAACATGGAATAATAGGATTTCAAAGTTAATACAATTTCATTATTTAAAACCTCTAACTTGTGTGTTGTTGTTTTTTAGTGTTTGTGCGTTCAAACTTGATTGCACATAGATTTTGAGCACAATATGACAATTGAGAGTGAGACGCCTCTATGGTTTGCCCACATATGTGACGCTGTACAGTGTTTATTCGGGGGTTTTTGTTGTTGTTTTTTATTGTTGTAATTATACAAAGACTGCTGTTGTTTCTGGTTAGTGATGGGAGCCTGCCTGTTGTGAGCATGTAGCGCGGCCGACTGCTCAGTGTGTTCACTTCGACTGTGTTTCTCTCAGACTCGGAGGAAAGCATGAGTGGACCGTTTCAAGCTCCCCTCTCGCTGAATTGATTCTACTATGGGTCTTGTAGAAACGCGGCGCTGAAACGCAGGGGAGGCGACCGCTTGTGTGTTCCTCATTCGTGCCTTTTTAAAAACTCTCAGCGAGCCGCATTTCACACATTCGTGTCCGAAAGCCCACAATATGTAACCGTGTAACACTCAAACGCACACATTTCTCGTTGACCCCCGTGTTTCTGAAAATGCACGTCTCCAGTTCCCCCCCCCTGTACCCAAACATGGTATATTCCACAATTTATTCCAGGGAAAGACTGACAGTTTTTTGGGTCATGAAGCAGCTGTTCAAGTCAGTGGTTCGCCCTCCCTCCGCAAGAATAAGGAATTAGTACATTTCAAATTAGATAACGACAAACGTTGGTGCAAGATGAGAAAAAAGTATGACAATATGTCCGCTGCATAATATAAACCACTTAAATATGGGGAGGGATTTTTCTTAATGCTAAACAAAACATTTTTAACAAAAAAAAAAATCATAGTGTGAATTTCAATACATTAAATATCAAGAATGTTTTTATTTTTTCTGTCGTATTAGTGCGGCGGAGTAATAAGTGGAGCAAATTCCTCTCTAATTTTTTTGTGGTAAAGGTTGCAAACAATAATCTAAACAGACCATAATCCTAACCCTAATAACCTACAGCACAATTCAAAAGTAACCAGATTTTAAAAGTAACGGGGTTCTGCCTCATTAGGACCAGGTTTTTTGGTCTCCGTGACTACTACTGGTTATGCTAGAAAAGGTCATAAAGAGGTGACCAATACAAGTACACGAACACACACACATGTCTTCTTAGGACAACACATTCACTTTCATTAATTTGGCTTCACCAAAACCAGTTAATGCCTCAACTTTAACCTGACCACAAACATGAGGTTTGGCTTCATTAGGACCAGAACCTGGTCCTAATGAGGACTACAGGTCCTGACAAGATCCGAGTTTTCTACAAGAAAAGGTCCTAAAGAGGTACAGAATATGTGCGTATACACACACACACATACTCTGTAACCTACCTACAACAGAAAGTGGACTTGAACAACAGTGGAGTGACCGTTGACCCCATCTTCAATAAATCCAGTCAACATTAGGTTGTGCCTCGGCAATCCATCAACTCATTCTACAGAGGTTTAAATGAGTGTTTTCATTCTAGAGTGGACCACAACAGACCTGGCTTCCCATCATAATTCTTATACAATCCAAATATGCAAATATCACAATAAAATGTACAAACACAAAAACAAAACAGCTGTACAGAGTAGTGTTAGAATGCAGTGAATGTGGACATAGTGCAAGTGTGTCTTTGGTGTTTGTTAATCCTATATGTGCAAAGTAAAATCCTGTTTATGGGAAGTGTCTGACTCTGTGCTGCTTACGTGCACCAGTGATTGTTTTTGTGCACGTGTGTGTGTGTGTGAGACGCGGGTCAAGCCCCTTGGAAACAGCAGCAGAGGTCCTCTGCTTTTAAGTGGATTAAAACTCCAGCACAATCCCCAGGGCCGGCACGCATTGGACAGCCCGGGTGTAGTTTAGATGAGGACTTAAGACTGATTATCTCTCATGCTGCCATTGTTTTTGCAGCCACTGACTGTTACACTGCGCACATGGGTACTAATGTACAATACTGTATATGGAAATCTGTGTGCAGCACATCCGAGTACAGGGCGAGGCAGGTATTAGCTATTCAGACTTCAAATCAGTGTGGTTGTACTTTCCATCTGTGTCAAATCTTCTGCTGAGCATCAGCCCAGGCACACTGAACATCAGCTGTTACCAACTTTGCTGTGTGTGTGTGCTGCCGCAGTGGAAAGATTCCTCCGCTCTGAACGTATACCTGCAGTGTTTATGTTTAGTCTGCCGTTATTGCAGCCCGCCTTATCTGCGCTGTATAATATGTGAGCTCCTGTGTTTATGGTCTGCCCAGGACCCGGTGTGTGACACCCTTCCATTCTTCTTGCAGTGTGTCAGCGCCAATTAACCAGGTCAATATTTCTGTGCTCCAGTTGTTGCAACGCTGACTCTGATCCTTTCCTCTACGGATTCAAACGTCTCGGACAGCCAAGATCTTTTGCTTCTGAACTTTACTGTCCTTCATAAGTCGTGAAAAACAAGTTTTTTTTTTCATTTAAAACTTAAAGATATGTACATAGTAGCCATTACTTGATATCTTGAATATCTTATCTCCATTATCTCCATTCAGAGTTAGATATGTTATACATTAAGTATAATTTTCCTGTAAGTGAGTTAAAGCAAAAATACTGGTTGTTTTTCCCTTTTGTGACCCTACGTGATCTTCTTATAATTTGTAAGGCAACAAATTAAATTATCTAGTTTTTGTTTTTGTTTTGCTTCCGCGCATTAGGAGGGAGGAATATCTGTCTTTTATTTGTCAATGACGACATCTACAGATAAATGTTTGTGGATTCTGGAATCACATGATCAGATTTGTCTCCTTCCCTCCCATGGTTCTGTCCATCGTATGTAACACACTTTGGCAGCAATGCTGTAAAAGAAGGGATTTTCCAGTGAGAACAACAATCATGTGTTAAGTTTATTGTAACAGCCACACCAGTGAGTCGAGATGGCGGCGGACTTCAGGTTATAGAATTATCGCTCCTTCTCTGAATGATGAACGACGTAGTGAGATACTGAAATGGATGTTGACAGAGCAAAGCAGTTGTTATCGGTGTAACTGAATCATTAGAATCTTTTCTTTAAAACAGTCACTGAACTGAAATACGACTGAACGGGTTGCGGTTCGTCCTTTCAGCAGTGCTGTCGCTAAATACACCAGACTCCATGGTTAAATGTTGAGATTTTAGACATTTCCTTTGCTGAATATTAGAGAATAACGCATGTTTTCAAGGTTTTTTAAGTCTTTTTAATCTACAGTAACTGATCATGACTCTTCCAGTGACCAATGACCAATTAATATTAGCTCAGCTCACTTGGAACCTCGCCAGAGCAGGTACTAACAAAAAATACCAGGTAGAGTTGAGTCATGCTATAACTTTAAAAAACATTTGCAAGAAAAGGTACATACTGGAGCTTGTAGCCTCTATTTAAGTTTGGAGTAGACAACCTTTTGGCTCAAATGCATCATCGTGGTATTAAAACTAATTGTGCAGTGTGATGGCAAAAGTAAAAACAACACCGACCGTGTATGTATTGATTCCTAACAGCCTTGATTTCTCTATGTTTTCCTCTCCTCTTCTTGCAGAATGGTCACTCGGCATTCGCCGTGTTTACGCACAGAAATGCTCATTATTGCACATCACAACACGGGCTATGAGGAAGAGTACCTGGCTACTGCTGCTTCTTTATGGAAGTCACTAAACAGGAGTAGGGGATAGGGGAAAAAAAATTAAAGGTCCAGTGTGTTACGTTTAGGAGGGTTTATTGGCCAAATTTGAATACACTACACATAACTATGTTTGTATGAATGTGTTATTTATTTATTTGAAATTGGAAATCATTTGGTTTTCGTGGCCTCAGAATAAGCCCTTTATGTGTACGTTAGATGAGGGTCTTGCTTTATAGACGCTGCCATCTTGTGCCAGGGTGTTTCTACAGCAGAGAGGGGGGGAAGCTTACTCCACAAACAAAGAAGAACCTCTTTTCTGGAATGCAAAGGACACCTCTGCTCCCCCCATTCCCGTTCCCAAGCAAGTCAGGAAACTACGGTGGCCTTTGCATACCAGAAAAGAGGTTGTTCTTCTTGTCCATTTGAGCTAGAAACATGCTGGCGGAAGATGGCAACCTCCATAAAGCAAGGTCTAAAGTACATATGAAAGTAATTATATACATTTATACAAACACATGTTACATACTGGACCTTTAATGTATCCAGCAGCAGCTAATGTTTCTGAAAACCTCTGACATTAAATCATGATTTATGTGAAAATAAGACAAGTAAGCAAAACAGGGCAGTTAAATTTGAAGAACAGAAATATAACTTTCCAGTGGTGGATCAAACGCGTATTTTTGAGTATTATGATCAAAATGGTTCTGTACTGGATTCCTCCACTTTATAGCCCCTGGAGGCGTTAAAGCACCTTAAATGTGTCCTTGTGATGGTGCACAATCGCAAACACTGTCATTCCACTGATATTACTTCACTATACTAGTACTATACTCTTAGTACTTTTCATGTAATCTGTCAAATTATTATAAATATTAGTATTTTTTAAAACATTTTGACTCTGTTATGGATGAAAATGTAGATTTCTCTGCATGGGTCTTGTTAATGTTTCCCTCTTTGCTGCTGAACTGTTAATTTGTTGATTAGCGACTCCACTTTGGCACATTTTTTCAGAATTTAGGCGTTTGCTTTTTTTTAGGTGTTCCAGGTGTGCTCGTAGCATCACTTCTGTTGTTGCTGAAGGGTTCAGGAAAGATACATTTCTCCAGCGTACGTATAGAATGACAATAATTGCCCACATTAGCATATGTGCCCAACACCTGCAACAGCCATTTAAAGCCATTTTCCTCTACTTAAAGTATCCCAGGACGGTGTTTTTCCCCCTTTGCCACAATTGTCATATTGTTACAAGCAAGAAGATCCTGATTGGACAGAACCTGAATCTGAATCTGACCGTCACCCTCAGCAGCCGTTGTCACCTGTCAGCCATTCAAGTGTAATCAATGGTTCAAGGCTTCCACCCTTAAGCTTTCTCCAGTCTGAAGAAAAGGAGCCACGTTAGGCAGATGTTTGATTGTAATGTTAAGGACATGGTTTCAGGTAGCCGATACTGATGTTGCCTTAAATGGTGCACTTGGTCTATTCAGTCATTCATTTATCCGACAGTGTACGTCCGACCACAAAATGGAGCAAATGAAAATTCACTCCGCTGTTGTTGTTGTTTTGAGGTCGCTCGTTGGGTTTCTCTGGCCTCCTTTAAATGATTTATTCCATTATTCAGGGGAACGTTATTTATCCGTATCTGTCCAAATTGTGGCTCTTCACTCTGGGCTTGTCTTTACAAACTTCAGTCTTCATTATCTCCCGTGAATGGTCTGTCCGGTAAAGCACTGGCCTGTGCAGAAAGACTGATGGATGAGGCTTTTACTCTAAATTCTGTATTTCGGGCTTTTGTTGTTTTTTTTTGGAAACAACCGAAGCTCTCCTCCTTGTGCACAATGCACATGGCTTCTCAGGACGTTTGTGGTTTTCTAAGAATGATGTTCGGTTTTACGTGGTGATGACATCACCCCCACCCCCGATCCTCAGTGTTGCCATGGCTGTAGAAAAGCAGGTTTAAGTGGCCAGAACACAGACTATTTCAGTGTCTGAGAACCTGCCTTTTTTTTTCTCCTCCCCAATGAAAACACTCAAAATTTTTTGGTCAGAAAACAAATTCAACATCTGCCCCATGTCGGAGGAAAAGCCTCAGGGTCAGGATCAGGCCCCACACAGAACCCCACTGTGCTTGTGTGTGTGTGTGTGTGTGTGGGGTGGGTGCACGGATACCTGCGTGCTCGTGTGCGCAAGGGTGTGTATGTGTGAACACGGATAAGTGTGTGTGAGTGTAGATGAAAGTGTGTGTGTGTGTGTGTGTGTGTGTGCTCCCGCCAGCCTCTAATGGGGATCATGTGTGGAGTCAGCAGCACAGACACACAAACATGCTAACCCCCACCCCCATGCACGGTCCGCATTAAAACACATGTGCGAACACACACACACACACACACACACACACACACAAACCGGTGCTTTACCTCCCCTTGGAGTTGTTCTTAACTCGCTGACTGAGGCACTGTGTGTGTGTGTGTATGTGTGTGTATATAGGTGTGTGTGTGTGTGTGTGTGCGTGTGCGTGCGTGGCAGAACGCACTCTATTTCAGAGGGATTGGGGGTTGGTGGTGGGGTGAAAGGCGAAGGGGGAGGGGAGGAAACGAGAGGAAGGGGGGGTAAAGAGAGAGAAAGGAGAAAGATATGGGCAGTGAGCACGGGCAAAAGGAGAGAGGAGGTGTTTGTGTGTGTGTGTGTGTGTGGATGTACCTATGCGTGTGTGTGTGTGTGTAGGAGCTGGGAAAGAAGAGGGAGAGAACGCAGAGGATCGTCAGGGAGGATAGAGTGAATGGCTGAGAAAGAAAGAAAGGAAAAAAAGAGAGAGAAAGAGGTTGAGGGGCCCAGTGCAGGGGAGAAAGGAGGCCCTGTAGTTATGGTCGAGGGGTGAGACAGTCAACAACACGTGTATCCAAACCTTCATACAGAATTCTTCATCTTGGACACAGAGCCAGATCAGTGCAGCACACAAACCTGCTCCGCGCTGCTCTGCTCACGTTTTCAGCCTCAGACATTACATTTTCTGTCCATGCTCTGAAGGTCTGAATGTTTCCTGGTGACCTCCAGAAGACTCGGCATTGCTCTCGTTTCAACTGACGGAGAGCCGAGTACGCCGTGAATGATCAGGCGCTTTGGTCAGTGACTTACAGTACACGTCCTCAAAATAAAGGTCTAATGAGTGTAAAGTCATGATGAAACAGGTCTGCAAACAGCTTTGTATTCTGCGTGTCCTTCTGTCTTTGTCAAACATTACCCACAAAACAAGATCTGGCAGTTTAGTCAAAAATGTGGGTTTGTTCAAGGTTGCCAGGTCTGCCGTTTGAGTTAGATCTCTTTTGCATACATGACAAAGACCAAGACAGTGAGGGTCCCTTTAATCATTTAAACATGCAGCTCTGGAAATTGTAAACAGATCCAGTTTGAGTTATTTTTGCAGATTCAGTCGTCTACGAGTTAAACAGATAGCTGGGATTATTCAGTTATACACAGCCTTTTAATAGTAAACAGTTGTTTGCGTTTCTGTAGCTATACAGTGTATTGTTTTATTGTATTGTTGCCCTCTTTCAGGTCATACACCTTATGTCCTCTGTTAACGTTAGGGCTCATCTGTGTCCAGTAAATGCAAATGACGTAAACAGTAACTTTATGTCATTCAGGCAGGAAAGAAAAAGAAAAAAGGCAAAAAAAAAAAGATTGTAGTTATTGCACCAGTGAACGCAGCCACAGCTATATTTTATTTATGATAATACACTGTGTCTAATCAAACAAGGCCATTTTAGGTCCTTGGTTAAATAACTCTGCAAACTACTGGCACACTAAACATTGATGCTTTTTTGTGCTTTCTTTACAATACATTTGGTAGCGATAGCAAAGCTGTTGGGCTTTTTAAGATTTAGACTTTTGGTTTTATAGGCTACTTTTAGGGAGCTGTTGCTGTTGTGTTTTAAATGGCCACTGGGCCGGTGTCATGGCAAAGACCATGCAACACTGGGTGCATTATTCTTGCAGAAATTCAGAACGAACACACAAACTAGTGACTTGTAAAGCAGTTATTTTCGATGTACCGAATCATTAGAATCAGTTCAATAAAAGGTTAGTACTTCTTGCGTGACTGAACAGGTTGTGTTTCGGCATTTAAGACATTTTCCCTTTGCTAAATGTCTTTTTCACTAAAGGTACCAAATAAAGCACCAGGTACAAGGTGCTATTGCTAAGAGTTAAGTCAAGCTAGTACTGTACAATAGAAAAGAGCCATTCGTAGAGATGGAATAAAAGATTAATAAATGATTAGCTTTCAGGCTAAGTGTAAAAATGGACACCTTTAGCCCACACTCTTCTGTTTTGGTTTTCACCAGCTGAGGAATATAGTTTTTAGCTGATGAATGTAGTACTTTGCATAGCTAGCTAGCTAGTTACATAGCTGCTAACATTAACAGGTTCCACTTCCACTTTTATTAATCCAAATGTATCAAAGATAATGGTGCATCTTAAAAAACCCAACAACAGACTAAAGACATTAAAGTTTACTGCGAAAACTGTGTCGACGCAGGTTCAAATTAGCCAGGCTTTGTCACAGTTAGCCGCCATTTCACAACACACAGTCATGTGTGTCCATTTCCAGCTTCTGCATAGACACTAATGTTATTCCCTTCAAAATATGGTCTTTATTTATATATATTTATTGTATTTATATATATGCATATATATATATATATGTATGTATGTATATATATATATATACATATATATATATATATGTGTATATATAAACACACCTATATAACCATATATAACCTTCAAGTTACTGCTTGCACAGTATCGGCTTACCTGTGCAAGCAGTCACCAATGTTGAAATATGGTTGTGAGTGAAAGCTGAAGACTATACTTGTTTGTTTTTGTTTATCAGGTGACTATATCGCAGTATATAGATGTTCACAGAAGAAATTAAAACACGTCAGCGCACTTCCATGGTGGCAGTTTTTCTTTTTTTTTGTATTATTAAACATCGTAAAAAGGGACTTTGAATGGAAAAGCCATCAGCGAAAAGTGTGCAGACCACACCGTTCTAAATCTCAGAAGGTGACAGAAAAACAGCGTCTGAAATGACTCTGCTAGTTGAAAGAGCAGAACATCTGTAGACTGTCTGCGCAGCCAATTATACCACCACACACTCGTGCTTGTGTCTCTGATGAACAAAAAAGAGAGAGAAGAAAAAGGTCTTGTAACTGTTCAAACGTTTCTGAGAGAGGACACACAATCTGGATTCAATTTGACATCCAAGTCAACATATGTTCCTGTCGCAGGCTCTCAGGTCAAATGTAAATAAAGCACTTTATGTTATGAATTCTTCACACAAAAGCAAACGAAGAAAAGGGATGAATGGGTGACTTGTGTCTTTTGTCGTGCGTTGAATGTGAAGGTGAAAGACTTATATATTTTTTGTATTTTATAATAAATTTGTGTTCTCGCTCGACGTTTGATAAATCTCCGACTTTGCTTTACAGGTGGATTTTCACGTAAAATCACCGTATTATTCTATTATTTTGGCAAAGCTTCTCCGTCTTGAGTTTTGTGCTTGCGTTGCTTGCAGAAAATGAGCTGTTTTCAAACCCTGACAGCGACGACTGTACAAGAGGACGTGAACGTAGGCATGAGACAAAAGCAGAATGGCGCGGGGGGACAGGAAATAAAAGAAAACGCGTCGAATAAGAGAGGCTAAAAAGAAACGCTGTTTTATCTGCTGTTAATTCAGAGCAGCAGGGCAATGGATGTGCATGTTAGCAACTTAACTCCTCTTTTATGAGGAAGGAGCATGTGATCGGAGTTTCTCCATGTTGATTTTACAGCATGCGGTTGTCACAATATGCGGAAAATGTTTCTTTACTTCAAAGGAGCCGTTCCATGTTTTTTGGTTATGAAAGTATATTTTATGTGCTTATGTGCCCTTTTTTTTCTTTCTTTTTTTGACTAAAAACTGTATTGCACTTTCAATGTCCACTGTGTATCTAAGTGTATGAAACCAGATTCCTCTGAAAATACTCCAGGATTATTGATTAAATGAGCAAGGCCAGAGCCATGAATACACACATGAAAACATATCACACAAAGCCTCTCCCTTTCCCTCTCTCTCTCTCTCTCTCTCTCGCTCTCTCTCTCTCTCCCCCTCTCCCCCTCTCCCTAATTCTGATTTCATTCATGATTGTCTTCCTTGTTTTTCATTTAATCTGATGACCGAAGATGGAGATGAAAATTGGCCTTTAAAAACCTTGTCACCTTGCAAATTCAAACTAATTTCTCAAAATTTCATTCTCAACAACTAGATGACCTAGTGAGCGTGTTTTTGACACGTCTTAACGGCACGGTGTGAAAAACTGCATGTTGCCGCTCAATATCCCTCACCTCAGTTTACATTTTTCTGAAAATTGATATGAGAGTCTCAACGAGGAACATAAGACGACGTGCTGTGATTTCCCAACTTGTCCACTCTTATCTCTTATAGATTCAGCTACAACTTACATGTTTGGCTGCAGGATCAGTTGTGCTTACTCTTGCAAACAATGCAGGAAAATCTTCCAGGACAGAGGAAAGGACAGTGTCCCGGGCTTTACGCTGATAGGCTTGTGCAACATACAGCAGCGTCACACAAGTTTCTTACTGGAGTTCCAATATGGTGCGCACTCTTGCCTTTGCAGCACAAGACCCTCCATGCATGTTCTCCCCGTGTGTGTGTGTGTGTGGGTTTTCTCCGGGGTTCTCCGGTTTCCTCCCACAGTCCAAAAACATGCAGATTTGGGGATTAGGCACAATGACCATAGGTGTGAGAGTGGATGGTTGTTTGTCTCTATATGTGTCCCTGTGATGATAGATAGATAGATAGATAGATAGATAGATAGATAGATAGATAGATAGATAGATAGATAGATAGATAGATAGATAGATAGATAGATAGATAGATAGGGGGAATTCACATTGTCCAGCAGCTGAAACAAATATAAAACAAAAAAAACAGACAAAATCTACTTCTGTCCTTACATTTTCTTTTCTTTTCAAAAGTTAAAATCTGTAAAGAGGCAGGTATAGATGTATAAACTTCACCGTAGCTGCACTGGGAGAGTGCCATTGCCAGGCGGTAAACATGAATGCTACTACTGTATGTTAATACGTGTCACTGTCAACCCCTGGGAGCTTGTGTCTGACTCTAAGTCCACAGTCCTGCCCTGTCAGAAATAGGCCGACTGGGTAAGAAAATGTTTCATAAGCTTAGACTGACCTCTTTCCTCTGTTTCTCCCTCTCCACCACTCCCTCCCCACACACACACACACACACGCACACTCCCTCCCTCCATGTCTCTCATTCTCTCGGTGTCACTCTCCACCTCTCACACTAACATCAAAACAGTTGATGCACAAATAGTCGCCCATCAAACACGCTCATGAACTCGCACGTGTGTTATCCCGTCACCTGAAATGTCTATGCTTTTTTTTTTCTTTTCGCTTCACTGCACTAACTTCTTCCACAACTTCTTCCACAAACTCCCTCTTTCTTTATTTTTAATCTCTGGCAAAAAAAAAAAAAAGAGAGAAAAGAGAAAAAAGTCTCCCTTCTCATTAATATTTCCTGCAGTGTGTTTTCTGATCGCTCCGTGTGCTCCGAGAGCCATGTCCTCCCCGCCGAAGTGACTCAAGATGCACATGTGTGTGTCACAAGGCACATTTGTACATGTGATTGTACGCATGTGAGTGTGCAGGTGTGTGTGTGTGTACTTTTGCACAGAAATGTGTGTGTGTGTGTGTGTGAGAGAGAGAGAGAGCATGTAATTGCATGCATGTGTCTACGTGTTTGTCTCTGTCTACCATTTGACTGCCATCTGAATCTGTGGCACGTACAGCAGAGCTAAGAAACAGCAGATAGACAGTCAGGAGGGATGCAGGGGGTGTACGTGTGTGCGCGTGGGGAGAAGGGTAAAAGTAGAGAACAAGTGAGCATAGGAGAAGGAGGGAGGAGAGATGAGGACAGAGAGCAGTGAAGAAGAGGTGTGCAGAGAGACGGGGAGAGAAATAGTGATACAGAAAGAGAGAAAGTGAGACAGGCTCAGAGGAGGAGGGGTGGAGGTGGGGGAGCATCAGCATACAGAGGCAGTCTGTGGTCTTCCAAGCAGCAGCAGCAGAATCAGCAGCAGCAGTAAAAATAGGGGAGAGGAAAAACAACGATGGCTTGGAAGATTAAATTCCTGTTGGAAAAGGAAGTGTAGGGTGAGGTGAAGGAGGCGATGGGTTGACTGGGTGCTGCCCAGGTGACTGTGCTGGTGTTTGGTTGTCATTATTATTTTTATGATGATCAAATTCTATTCAAATTAAAGTATTTGGTGATGGAGATTGAAAATTGTGGCTAACCAGTGGAGCTACTAGAATAGAGAGGTATTCAAAGACTCACTTCTCGCTTCACCCAAATATGTAAGACAGTAAATAAATAAACACATTTTTTCATTTGCAATGTAGCAACACTGGGAGATGAGTGAAAGAAATATGCATCTAAATATCATATACCACTAGGATTACCACATTATTGTACCAGCACCTTCATATAAGTGTGTGAGCCCTGTTTAGAAGCTGCAAAACCCTTCTCAATGTTTGACGATGGGTCTTGCGCGGGCCGTTGGCTGCGTCAGCTATGTAAATAGCACCATGTCATACCTGTGCGACAAAGTGTAGCCCCGCCAACAATTTCCCCGTAGAAGAAAAAGAAGGGAGAACATGACACAGTAAACAAAGAGAAACACTCGAGGACGCCCAGCAAGTTGTGTTGTTTCTTTGTGGCATGTGGCTGTTTATCTCAAGAAGAAGACATGGGTTTCATGAGAGGGCTGCAGGCTGCACAGAAGAACGCTGCCGTTCTTCTCTTCTGTCACACTTAAGTGATGATTCTCTGTCAACCGCTCAACACACTGCAGTGTTTCTAGCTCTGCCCTGTAGGAGTCGGACCACTGAACTCACCACCCCAACATAACCGCAACTGTTCCGTTTTTCGGTGCCCTGCCCTTGGCGTACTAGAATAATGGTACAGTCCAGGATGGGTGGAGCTAGACCCGCGACAGTCAGCTGATTGGCTGACAGAAAAGCGCCACTCCCTCGCTGCCCGCAGTCTATTCTCATAGAAAGTTTGACGTCTTGTTGAGACAAACAGCCACAAATGGAGCAGATAAAACCTGAGCTGCTGGATGTCCTCCTTTGTTGTCTGTTGTGTCACGTTCAATGGCGTTGCGCAAGCCTGACCCAGGGCTTTACCTTTCCAAACTGAACTGTACCATGATGGAAATATGGCTAAAAACTGGGAAGGTACGAAAACTTATTTTACTGACACACCAAAACTCTCTGCGCGTCACTCCCGTTCCCAAATGCATTAAGGAACTACGGTGGACGTCGAATTCGTGAAAGGATGTTGCTCTTGTTCGTTTGCATCGTTAGCTTTTGCTTCAAAATGCAAAACACTCTGCAACGCTCTGGCTGGTTTGTCTGTTTGGGCTGCCGTAGAAACAAGTGGCAGCCTCCATAAGCCAAGAACCTTTTCCCAGTGGACATATAACATTGGGACAGAGTAAACAATAAACAACCAGCCCCTACCATTCCATTTCTTTGGTACATTTCTCTCTGGGTACCAGAGTAGGATCAGGGTCGAGCTAGACCGGCTCCACCCATGACAGTCAGCTGATTGGGCAACAGACAAGCGTCACCACCTTACTTCCATCTCTTCAAAGTTTGACGTCTTGTAGAGACGAACCGCCGCAGGGAGCTGCTGAATGTCGTCACACCGGTGCGACGTCACGCTACGTATCTTGCTACAGCACACAACCGCATCTATTAAGTAAAGGTGCTGTCGGACGCAGGACTTTATCGTTCCAAACACAGCTTAACTGTAATTAACATAAACCATAAATGACACACTTCTTCAAACATACTTAGAGATTAAATGCTACTCGCTGTTTTACTGGATCGTCCACAAACAAGTGCCAACAGTTTTATACCACAATGGTACAACAAATTGCTGTAGTCACATCAGGTTTAATAGGCTGGTGGCAGATTTGATCGTGTTCAGACGGAATGCTTCAGTGTCTGTGGAGATTAATCCGTGTCATGGTTCATCTCAGAAACGTTCCTCTGGATTGTGCCTGTGTTTAATCTCCTCCAACAGCCGATAACAGCACCGATATCACCTGTCGATACAAGCCTATACCTGCGTTACCGCTCCTCATCGCGTCATTCATCGGGAACTCAGTTATTTCTCCCCCCAAATCCCCAATCTCTCATCTTTTTGTCTTTGTGGTGCAGTCAAGCAGCTCTGGAACAAGTGCATCTTTTTAAAAAATGTTCCAATTTGCATCAGCCAGAGAGACTTTGCATGTATATTTGTATGTCGTGTCTCTGCACGGCCAACTTAATTTGCATTGGCGTCACCTAGACATTCACAGCTACCGGAGGAAATTGTTTTGTTGTTAACCAGGTGAAGTACCAACTTTATCTCCCGCGCTTTGATTTATCTGGTGTTTTTTTTGGGGTCCTGACCTCCGGCGTAAGACCCTGTGTTAACATTTTGTACAGAAACATGTCTGTGCTTTCAATTCTTCTGTTGCTTATCTGATTGAACCCTCCCTCATTACACAAACTACTTTGATTATTCCCGCGAAGATTTGCACCGGTTTACTATAATAATGATTTAGAATTTTGAACCGATAGGACACAAAGCAAATATATCTTTATTCTGCCCCTCTATTAACCACATCAGCTCACAAAGGAGAAGCCTGTTTTTTTACAAATGAATACTTAGGAGGAGAAGGAAGGAAGCAATTGCTAAGTGCTGGAATGGGTCCCACGTCTCTCTTAGAAGCCAATGAGCTCCGATACAGGAATTCAAACAAACCCACTGATTGGCACCGCAAAGGATGCCATTCAATTAGAAATGAACGTGTGAATGGAATACTTCTGAGAGCAATCTGGAGTGATGAAAAATACAGGTTTGGCACAAATATGTGTGCACACGCATGTGTGTGTGTGCGTGTGTGTGTGCTCTCGCTGATAGGATAGGGGCTTCGTTATAAGGTAATTACAGCTTTACTATGTAAATAAGCCTGTCATAGAGGAGAGCGACACACCCACCTCTTTTTCAGACCCAATTAACCTAACTCCCCTGAAATTTACATACTTAACTATCTCCAGTGTGCACACACACACACACACACACACACACACAAATCCATATTGCCTACTCATTTTATTAGACTGCAGACAAATCAATAAAAAGCACACGCACCAAACTTCTTGTCGGACACCACAGGTAAGCGCCGTGCTGTGCATGTGTGCGCGCAAACCTGAGCGCATTTGTGTTTATTCAGTCCCGGTTGAGCTGGTAGAACCTCGCCTATAGCCAGGTGATATCTGTATGCATGAGGCATCACCCCAGGCTAACTGGCTGCTGGAGCTGTGGTGAGCAGCATCTATCATCTCAGGCCGCTGATGAATGTCTGTCCTGAGTGGCTCCGCGGTGTGGTGAGGGGAGCACAAAATGACTCACGGTGGAAGGAGGGAGGAGGGAGAGGCAAGGTGGAAGGAGGGGAGAGAGAAGGGCGCGCGGGATGGAAGAGGGAAAGAGTGATGAAGAGTGAGACTGGAAGCTGGAGAGAACGGCCGATAGAAGGAGTGAGAGTGGGAATATTTAGTGAGGCAGCGAAGAGAGAGAAGCACAAGTGGAGGAAGAGTGACGGTGCTGAAGGAGAAGCAGGAGTTTGGAGAGTGGAGAGGCAAGCAGGAGACAAGAGGACGAAAGACTGAAATGGTGGAGGAAGGGGATGGGGGAAGAGAGAGAGATATGTAGAGATGAGGGATGTGGGTGCAGGAACAAGAACAGAGGAAGACGGTGGCAAGAAGGCAGAAAAGTGGGTCAGAGGAGAGAGAGAGAGCGACTATGTAGAAGAGAACTAAGAAGAGAGTGATGAGGCAAGATGGAGAGAAAGATACCAGTGGGAAATGCAAGAGGAGGATGGAGATAGGACGGCACGGAGAGAGGGACGATAATGAAGTTTGCTGTGTGGAATTGTAAGGCGCTGGATACCAAATAGTGAAGCAAATAATTAAGACGGCACGATTTGTCGTCTTTGAGGGCCAACTCGCATACATTTAAATGCAGACCGTGGTGCACTCACAACTGAGTTCAGAAGTCCAGAACTTCTCTATTCTTCTCTTTCCTTTCCATTTCTCCTCCCTCGTTTCCTAGAGTCGACACGTACCGGGAGTTTAGAGCTCGGTACAGTGCAGGACAGAGCACGAGTCGAGCGGGAAAGCCACCGCTAAGAGAACGCGCGGGATAGCTGTGCCAAATGAAAGTATTTGACGCTTACATCATTCCAAATACATTCGTGAAATTCAGCTTTACACGAGGCTGTGAGAGGTGACAGCGGCAGCCCCGTGGGATCTCAGCCGGGCTGTGATTGGATTAACAACGGCAGAGCACGGTTCAGTTTTCGGGTTATATATTACTGACAGCTGTGGCTCACTAGAGTAGAGCGGGGCGGCCACAAAACTGAAGAAAGGTCGACGTTTGGATCCGCAGCTTGTCTGCTTTGTGTGTTGAAGTGTCCTTGGGCAGGACGCTGAACCGCTGTGCGTGTGTAAAAGATATGTGAGAGAGAAAGCACTTTATGAATGTGCATGTGAAGTGGTGACAGAAGTGAACTATGAAGCATGTTGAGTGGTCCTCAAGTCTAGAAAGGGGCTATAAAAAAAAAATACTCACCAGTTACGTCAAATTATGTAATTACATAAAATGTACACTTGTGGCCCCTTAATTAAGTACACAGGACGTTTAATTAAGTGGCGGGAGGCGTGGTCTTCTGCTACTGCAGCCCTTCTGTCTTGATGTTTTGGTCTCCTGTGACCTCTGGCATCAACAGAGGTCAGAGGACCAGAGAACTGAACCCTGGAGATGCTCGTGTGGGGAAAATCCCTGTAGATCAGCGGTTTCTCAAATGCTCAAACCAAGTCTGTCTGACAACAACTCCAAAGCCACTGAAGTCACCTTTCTTCCATGTTCTGATGCTCGATTGGAACTTCAGCAGGTCGGTTTGACTATTAGCCCCTTTTCCACCTATGGTCCCAGCTCGCCTCGCCTCGCCATGGCACGGTTTAGGTTGGTTTTCCACTACAAAAATAATAGCTACTCAAAGCGGGGCGGAGTCATCACTGCACGGCTGCATGAAACGGCCGTTTCACCACACGACACACACACACACAAATGAGCGTCTAGTGACTTGTACAGCAGTTGTTTTCAGTGTAACTGAATCAATACAATCAGTTAAATTAACCTTGGAACCTCTACCAGGTACTATGCTAGTGGAAACGCAGCTTAACCATGCCGTGCTGAGGCGAGCCGAGCAGGTGGAAACGCGCCATATGTGGACATCCCTGAATGAGTTACAGTCATGTGGTTGGCTGATATTAACAAGCAGTTGAACGGTGTACCTAATAAAGTGGCTGCTGGCCTTTTTTCCAAATTAGCTTCTTGGGGGGAAAAAAAACATTTATCATTGTCCTTCACATTTGGAACTTTTACAAAACTGACTTAAATTGCGATTAAAGGAGCTATATGTAACATATGGAGAATTCCATTTGTTCTATTCTTGCACCAGTGACGTCTCATCAGGAAATTGCCCTCATTTGTGTTTCCTTGTATTCTTTGTGTGTGTGCAGACATGTACATGTATGGATACTAGTGGACTTCCTCATACATCTCAAGCAGGTTTCCATGGTTACTGCCCACTCCGTCGTCGCCTCTGTGGTAAAAGAAGAGCATGTCACCAACTGGACTCGCTGGAGTGTTGGATGCGGTCAACGCAGAATCAAAATGGAGGTGAATTTGTGCGTGCGGGGTCGAGGTAGACTGACGTCGATGCAAAACCTGGCAGATGTGGAAAGTATAAATATATATATGTATGTATGTATATATATATATATGTAAACCACTTTTGTTGTCGGTGAAGCCAGTGTTTTAATTAAAGTTTAAAGTTAGTTTTTA
Organism: Solea senegalensis; assembly: GCF_019176455.1. Classification (NCBI taxonomy): domain Eukaryota; kingdom Metazoa; phylum Chordata; class Actinopteri; order Pleuronectiformes; family Soleidae; genus Solea; species Solea senegalensis. The sequence goes on from NC_058036.1 coordinate 17,044,558, forward strand.
TTAATCCCCTTAGGGAAAGTATTCCTCTGCATTTTGACCCATCCTAGAATTAGGAGCAGTGGGCTGCCACACTGAGTGGCGCCCGGGGAGCATTGGGAGGAAGGGTACCTTGCTCAGGGGTACCCCAGCCCTTTTTTGGCCGGGTGGGGATTTGAACCGGCGACCTTCTGGTTACAAGTCAAGTTCCCTTTCCACTTGGCCACAGGCCATTAAACGTGTGTCCTTAATCGCCAATGTTCTCCTTTAACATAATCACATTAAGTGCATCCATGGGAACGTGGTGAGGACGGACGGACAAAACACCACCAACAACAGTTCATCAGCTCATCTGCATTTGATAGAAATCAAAAGAAACAGGAGCGAGGGAAGTGCACGGTGACAGTGTTTGCGTTCTCGCTCTGTGCAAAGAAGGAAGAGCCAGTGTTCCCAGGGATCATTGGGTTCTCGGATCGATACTAGTGCCATGATGAGACAGTGATAAAGTTTGTGGTCTAGAGCTTACAGGATGCGCGCGCCATCACGCTCTCGTTCTTTCACTAAATCTGCAACGAAAAAATACTGTTTCAAACCTGAACTAGTATGTTTTGACTTTAAACTTTTGACTACTATTCATTTATGTTTTCCAGCCACAAACTCTTGAGGTTAATTAAAGGGTGACGTTGGTTGTATGTAAAGATCAGTTGCTGAGACTATGTAGAAAAAGTTTGTCCCTTTTCATTTTTTTTTATTATGCTGCTAGCTCGGTCTGGATCTGCCGGAAAATGTCTGAAATGTAACTTAAATATTGAACGAGTGACGTTAAAAATGACAATTCACATTGTCTCTCTCTGAGTGTGCAGTTAAGCCATTTTAAATAAATAAATAAATAAAGAATACAGACACATATTACCTACAATAGCATGTGTGTGTATTATACACATTTGTCTGTGTCTAACATATGTCAGTGTGGCCATTTCTCTTCCTCTTGTTCTTTAATACCGTGTCTGCTCGTCGTGAGGTGTTTGTATTCTCACGTAAGAGAAAAAAAAAAAGAATTAAGCTTCACTATGAAACACACGGCCGTGTCTTTTCTTCCTGTCTCTCTCTCTCTCTCTCCACTCTGTCTCACATCCACATAAACATGCACACAGACAGTCAGCTGTGCCCTTCCCACAGCAAGTAGCACGAAAAGAGAACACACTGCCTGTCCCTGCTTTACACACACACACAAACTCTGCAACTGCCCTCTACACACTCTTAAAGGGACATGACGCAGGCTTTACACGTCGTTACCGAGTGGCAGCACGCGATACTGAACATATAATCTTGATTAAAATGTTGTCTGACTGATTATTTATTCACAGCGTACAATATCGTGGGAAGACAGAGTGGAATTTATGCTTCTTTTAAAAATAAATAAATAAATAAGGAATTAATAAGAGCCAATGAAAACTTTTAATTACTTGTTGTTACTTTGTTATGCTATGATTTTTTGATGGTTCCTGAACCCCGAGTATTGCATAAAAAACAAACAATATTGCAACCTGTTTAGTTACTGTCTGTAATCAGGAAAGTTTATACCTTTAAACGATCATCTCTGTAGTTCAGTCGTGGAAAAAAAATGAGATATTCAGTGTGTTTGAGGGTCAAATCTGACAGGTATTTTTTGGGCCGCACTAAACAATACCACCGATGCGTTGTCGGAGTAGCGTGCCACAAGGAAACGCCGTTTTTATTTGATCCTTAGGTCACAATTAGAGATGTGAATTTCTAATTCGGTCGTTAAGGCTGCATTCACACTCCTTCATTTTCATTTTTACAAAAATGCAAAATTGAGTCTTTTCAAACCCTAAAAATGAAACACTGCTAACCCTATTGGTTTAAAATGTCTGGGGCTGCATTTTAGTCTGGACATGCACAAACGGAGACTATCAGCTGCGAACAGAGAGTTACGCTAACCCTTCGTTTTCAGCGTCAGTTTCACGTCTCTTCAAGTTCTTCATCTTCAGTAGAACTCTCGCCTTAATATGCTGATACCGAGCTAAAAATCTGGATCATTTTCATGCCATTTCAAAAGAAAACCTGAAAAGAAGAGTTTAGGTGTACGAATGAAAAAGCCCCAATTCACCATGTGAACCATGAAAAATGCTTTAAGTGCCTCGTATTAGGACTAGGGTTGGATGCTGGACTTTTAATGGTACCATTAAAATTACATGAAGAGTGTAATGTGAACTCTGAGTTAAATAGTGCAGCACCAGTCTGGTCTTATTTGTTCACAAATTAAACTACATTTATGTCATTAAAGAGAGAGTAAGGTACTGAAAACAGGTACAGTTGCGTACCGGTACCAAATTCAAGGATCCACATTTTGGTACTGGCTCTCATAAGAGCTTTAAGATAGACCACATCATGTTTGGATTTAACAAGTGGTCAGAACAATAGCTATGATTAGTCTTAACAATCTGGTGCTGTGTATGAACACAACTCCAATGTTTAAAGCCTAAACTTCCAGGCCTTTAGAAGAGAACTTGAACTTGAGCGAAGTAGAGAAAGAAAAAAAAAACTGAGACACTGTCTCTTTAAGAAGCCCCCACCGTCTGAGAACAGGGGGGGCGTGAGCAGAATCCAGGAACAGCGATTGAAAAAAAAAAAAGCTCCACCAGTGGACGGTTTCAAGTTCCCCCCGGCTGAAACCCTGCCTGATTTGTGGGCAATGTTGGGGATGTAAAAAAAAAAGGAAACCGGAGCAAAGAGAGAGCGCAAGAGGGAGAGATAGGGAGACAACACTAACTGGGTAGCTATGGAGATAGTAGGTTTTCCTGGTAGCTTTCTTTGACAGGTGTCGAGTGGGATAAAATAAAAGTGCCAGAACAGCTTCCAAGATGTACGGCAAGGGCAAAGGAGCTGTGGTCCCCTCCGATAGCCAAGCGAGAGAAAAGTAAGTAAATGAATTCACAACACAAGAAGAGTGAGTGTGCTAGGTGGCTAAAGTTGCTAACTGGTGTGGAAGCGGCTCCAGCAGAGGTGCGCGTGCTCTGCCAGCTCTTTTTATTTATAGTTCTAAGTTGTAAGCTTGTAAAAACAAATAAAGTGGCCAGCATTCGGGCTGTGTTTGGCACTTTAGCGTGCACCGCTGCCTCCCTGCATCCCCCCCGAACAACTACACTACACAGGCATGGCTGCTAAGTTAGCAGCTAGCTACACTGGCCAGTTTCACTCTTGCCTTGTGTTATTTTTCCTTGTTTCTCTTTCGTGCAACAACAAAAGTGGCAGCGTTAGCAGCTGAAGTTGCAGCACTTTTACGCCGTGGCCGCGCGTGTTTCTGCACAGTTGTGTGAGGGGAGCATTGGTGTAGATCCCACTCTCCTTCTGTGTTTCGGTCTTGTCGCCCCAGTGTTGGGGGAACAATGCATTCGGAGTGACGCTGCTATGCTGTGCATGGTAGCCAGCCTGGCTTTTGTGTCGCCCGTGCCGAAGCAGCAGGTAAAAATAGAATACAGCTGTTTGGGGGCTTTGTTTCAAAATGGCACAGGAACGTTTTGTTCCACGAGTGTTCCACGTCCAACCGATATACTCGTATACCCATGCGTGCGTAAAGCTGAGCCGGGGAGCCGCTGCCACGATCCCCGCTGCGCCTCACAACTTTTGTGGCCCGTAGAGATTGTCTTAAGTCTCACTGAGTTGTTTGAACCGATGTTTTACAGACATTCTATGTTGCTGCTGTCAAATACAGCTACAGTGAACGAATAAAATTGGCCTTTTAGTGTGTTGTTTGGTCTGAAAACTTAGGCGGTGTTAGCTTGGGGAGCTGTAGCCTTCCAGTCCCTTTGTCTGGCTGCATGCCTCTGTCTCGATGCCTGTTGTTCCTCGCAGGAGCTGCATGCACATCGCTCTGTTTCGATACCAGCTCTTCGACGAAGTGCAAGGTTTACAGATTAACCTGAAATTTAAACTCCACTAACCTGTATGCATTCATCAGTTAATGAAATAATAATCATGGTGCGTTTAGGGAACTTCTTTGCTCACGTTCACTGTTCACAAATCTGCCTTTGGACCTGCACATGCTTTCATTAAACTTTGTTAGATTGAATTGTTACAGCATCAGCAGCATAACCTTGTTTATGTAACACTAATCTTTTATTAGTTAAAGTAAAATCATCAGAATCTGTGCAAGATAAATGCCATATCATTTAGAATAATACATCTTGTGCTGGATGATATGTACAAAAGTGAGTTTGAAAGCAGTCCATGTTGATAATCGTCATGATAGTTTTTTTCTGGGCTTTAAACTTCTTGTTGGACAGAAAAGAACAAACTCTTATCAAGAGAACCATTTCACACATCTGTGGTAAAACATCCAAAGTAGTCGTGTCATATTGGACATTTCTTTTGCAAATTTTATTGCAATATATATGTTGTTATTGAATTTTTGCTGAGCTCTACTTGCATCTTCTCAATAATCTGTTCTTATCTCTTTTTTGCTATGCTGCTCACAAACCGACAAAAACACAACCCTCTTACCAGGTGGTGATAATGAAAGCAAAGAGAAATAAAAGAAATAAAACCTTATTGCACAAAAGCATGTGAGAGTGAATCAATGAATAAAACTAAACAACTGTTAGAACAGCTTTTAAACCCAAGATTAACAGAGAGAAGAACAACCTCAGTCATGTGTTAATGGCTTATGTTTGATCCTGTAACATTACAAGAGGTAAATAAAAGACAGGAGAAAGCTTGTGGCTTTGTTCCTCTCGGTGGATGTGGTTGATCACTACTTAACTGCTCACTCTCTAACTCGCTGGACCAGTCAGCTGCAGGTGGGGCAACTGAGGTGGGATAGAACTGTCAGACTCGTGTGCTTGCGTAAAGATCAGCAGGTATCCCATTACCCCCAGGCTCTCGCCTTCCATTCCTCTGTTGTGAGCCCCACGTTGTCTTCATTTTTCCTGTTTGTCTTCATCTGCTTCCTGACTCTCACTTCCCATCCTTCGCCTCTTCACAAAGTCCCCATCCCTCGCTTCGGTGTTGAATTATTGAGATAGACTGAAGCAACTGCTCACAGCTTTGCGTCAGATTTGAGAGAGACAGAAGAGAAAGGAAGAGACAGGACAGAGGGAGATGTGGTGGGTAGACTCATCCATGTTTAAAGAGGGGGTTTGTCGGGAGCCTGAGGCAGGATGTCAGGTGTGTCACTGGTGTGCATCAGGGAGATTTCTCACTCTGTGGGATTAGGTGTTTGAATGTACTAATGTCCCATCTCAAAACAACAGAGGGAATGGCAGAAAAAGGAGGTCAAGCTGTCACCTCAGATGGTGTAATAAAGAAGGACAAATTGGGCTCAGATTGATAAAGGACGGGAAAGTATTAAAATCAGGAAGTCAGATAGTTTTTACAGCTATGTGGTTGTTCAACTTTAAAAATTATAGTTGTGGTTACTGTAGTCATCGCTCAGAAATCTTTCAGCTTTCTTTATTAATATAATTTCACATTCTGGTTGTCAAAATGGACCACCACCATTCCTCCTTTCCTTGTCAATCACGACTTGACTGCTCCTCTGATCCCCTGCACCACGTGCAGTATCTTCCCCATAAAAATGGGACATGCCCCCTCTTATCTTCCAGGCAAAACTAATTGTTCTCCCCCTCTGTGCTCTACTATCCTATAGCTTCTCTCTCTCTTCCTCTTCTCCACAAACTTCTCCTCTTTTTCTGTGAGCCAGCTTCTGAGTTTTAATAATGCAGCAAGCCAGGTGCACGCACACGTAGCCCCTTTTGCAACCCACACAAAAACACCGGTACACACACACCACACATAAAAATTTCATTGAAGGCCTCTGGGAGGGGGGTCTGCAGTGTGATCCACATATCCCCAGACATAGGACAAATGCACAACTCTCCTATATATGGCATATAAAAAAAGCCAGTAAACCTGCAGTGTACTGGGAGACTCGAACAGTATCAATATTTGAAGTGCTTGCTTTGTCCCAAAGCGTCCTATGAGCCTTTCAAAACGTTAAGGATCAGTACAGATGGAAGGAATTGGGCTGCAGGTGTTCAGGTGTGATTAGTAACCTGGAAAGTGCAGGTGTGTGGGTGGTCCAGTGCGAGACTGACCTGCATGTACTGGTGACTTAAACTCTACACCAGTGGTCACAGAGAGCTTTGTGACCTACAAATTGGTAGGAACCTCAGAAAGTGGTCAGATTCCCCTGGCTAAACTCTGTGTGTGTGTGTGTGTGTGTGCAGTCTTCTCTATCCTCTCTATCCTCTTAAAGAGATAGTTTAGGTTTTTTATGTCATGGTTGTTTTACATCACAACACACCAAAGTTATTGATCCACTGGTGCCCCCATCGCCAAGTTCAAATGTATACTTTTATGACTTCACTGTTTGAAATCCTTTGTTTGCACTTGTCTTAATGACATAAACATACCAAACAAGGCAGCGGTAGACCAGCAGCTCTTGTATCCCTGCAAATTAAAAGTCCTGATTTTCTTCTGGTTTCTCCTGATTTACTTTGGTTTAGGGGAGTTAGTGGTTGTCAAACTCGTAGTTTCCGTGATGAAAAAGCTGTCTAAGGGCAAGAAAAAAAGCGCCTCATACACACTTCAAAAACGCTTTAAGAGCATCGGTCTCTTGTGTAATCGCTGTCTCAACTGTCTGTATTGCATTAAGCAAGTTGATGCAGCCTATGTGTGATATATTGTATTTATTTACAGTACAAGCCACTTCAGGAAGCATATAGTTCAGAGCCAGTTCTGCTGTGTTTTCTCAATCTATGTCTGGATGTCTGCTTGCCGTTGTATGTTTTCTTATCTCGGCAACTATCTGCAAGAAGGGCACACCCTCAGCCATGCCTTTTCATCAGGACGGCATAAATGTCTGGCAAATGTGGGCCATGCCAAATTAATTCATGTTCAACTCACAACTTTCTCATAGAACAAGAATCAGTGCCAATCAGTGGTCATCATTGTATGCAGATGAACACAGAAATTGATGTTTTGATAAAACTTTCTTTTACCATCTCTCTGTTTCCAGGCAGTTTTGTCACAGTAACTATGACTGAATGTGTCTGTCAATTACCTTTTTTGACTGAGACAAGAAGGCACCAATGTCATTAAACACAAACTGTTAGTGTATATGCAGTTTTGTTGATGAGATTAAAACACCAAGACTAAAATCTCAAATGATAAAATAGGAGGCAAATTGAATCAAACAATGACATAATCTTCTGTCTTCTGTCCTTTTTAATACAGGAGACATTGTTTGTATTTTTCTTCTATCCTACCAGTGATGCAACCATGAATGCTCTGGAGTGATTGACTAGAACAAGCGTTGCTCTTACACCATGACTAAGTAATACACAGAAAGGGAAAATTACATGAAGGCTGCAACAAAATTACATTGACATTAGGATCTACAGAAGCAGGCAATATCTTGTATTGGGAGACCTTGGAGAGATGCATCACACAGAATCCCACAAACCTGGAGACACTTTGTTAAATTTTAACCTAATAAAATAAAATATTATATATTTGTGAAATTAAATGCTTTTAAAGCCATTTATTGTAACTAAGCCCAGATCAGTTAAATATAATCTACAGTGTTGGTGACATCTGCTTATTAAAATGCACAAAACATATTTTTTGTGCTTATAAAAAGGTCTGTTGGGAAGTATTGAGTTGCCTATTGGTGCTTAACTAGCTTTGTGTTCAGAGAGTGTTTAATCTAGGGCTGTGTCATATCATTTAGTTCCCAATAATACTGGTATATTTGCACAATATCATATTACAACTTAGGATACAGTTGTGTGTTGATGTATTGATGCCATGATGAGTGATGTGGGTTTGTTCATCTGCTGCCTAGTTTGGTAAGTTTGTGTTACTTGAGTAAATGTGTAAACAAAGGATTTCAAGCAACAACAAAAAAGTAACACAACAGAACTAACTATTAAGGCAGCACAGGACCAAATGACGCAAACCTCAGTTTACTGTTGGAAAAGCTTGTCTAAAAATGACATGGTGAGGTGGTGAATGTATTATAGTATAGGGGGACGCTGAAGACGATGAAGGATTAGAAGTAGCTACAACATGCATTCAAGGAACCCTGTAACTCGTATTATTTCCACAAATGCATGCAATTTGAAAAAGTAAAATTAAATTAATTTTCTTAAAAACTTAAAAAAATAACTAAATCTCTTGATTTTCAGTCTGTCTTTTACAATTAGCCATTTTCTCTACTGTTGGGAGAAAGGTGGGGGGGAGTCATTTCAAGTAATCTTAATATGTTAACAGCAATAATGCCAACATTTGTCTAACACAGCAGTGTCAAATGTAAAAAGGGATATACTGCTCATGGACAGTTGAAGAGCACTCACAGTGACTCGATGAGTTCATCTGTAATTCTCAAAAGTTTTCGGTGTATTAGAAACATGTGTAATCATATGATTAAGTAACCACCCCTCTAGCTGTCCAGCTAATGTTCATTAAGTTGTTTTTGTGTTAAGGACAAGGTGGGATCTTGTAGTAGCCAAGGGCTCCATACTGAAGTTATTGTCTATTTGCCTATTTATATCTTTTATCGACTAAATTTGCATACTAACAATGCATATTTTAAACATTTGCTTAACATGAGTAGCAAGAGCAGGTCAGGTCATATCTCCAGCAGCTTTTCTATTGCCTTCCTGTGTTTACTTCATCTTCCTTTGACTTAAACCCTTTGGCAGCAACGACTTAATAAAGGTACATGTTGGCCCTGACTCGCTGAAAAGTGTGCAATGCTGAACTTTCCCCCATTTGAACATTTATATTGTTCCCAATTATTTATTTTTGTTACCAAATTGTATATACTGTCAACCAATTCAGAAACACTCTTTGCATTGATCAGACTCCGAGTGATCTCCTGATTCAAGTGTTGATCAGTAAAACACAAGAAAAAATCTCTTACTGTTTTAAAGCACATGATGACATGATTAAATACCTTGTCACAACAACCGATTAAGTGAAATCCTCGCCAATAGTGGTGTAAAAATATTGATACTGCTCAGCGACTTTATGTTTTATGATATTGTAAAACAATATTGTTTCATAATTAGTAATTTACATTCACTGTAACCTTAATAACCAGGCAACAGTGTTATTAGCGTCTTCTCTTCAGCAATTTAAGCAATTAATTTTATGCATATTGTGTGTTCTTTATACCGTGGCATACAATTCACAATTACCTCAAACAAGGACGTGGGTTTTCAGCCATGTTTGTCTGTTTGTAGGCAGCCTAACTCAAGTATTAAAGGATTAAAGACTTGGTGGAGGTCTGCCTCTACTTTCTCTGGTTATTATGCGTTGCAAAGCATACCTTCTTTACAGTATCGCAGTCTTAAAATCTTTGTCACGATTTGTATTGTTTAAATGTATTGCCCGACACACGGCACTGTTATATTAGACATAAATGTTTTACGCATTTGGCCTCAGCAATTAACCCATTAAACTTAGGGGCCGTACACGAGCGGATTCTGCTGAACTCGGTTTCTTACGTTTTTTATTGTATTGGCTTTTCATCCACATGGAACCAGCATTTTGATAAAAACAATAATGTCCTAGTTCCCCCTCTTTCTTGCATTCACTGTCACTGTCTTCACCTCGTCACCTCGTCTTCCTCTTCTTGTGTATGAAGATTGCTTGGTCATTGCTTCATTCTGTCTCTTTCTGTGATTCTATGCATTGTACTATATACTTATTCAAATAAAGCTGTTTACTTCTGTTGCAGCGCCAGGCACTGGCCTGGCATATGTACTACAGCGTTTAGAGCCATCTTGGGAGGTATTGTGTGATTTTGATCGTGTTTATGGAAACCCTTTTAAGAGGGGGAAAAAAGGAAAAGATTGGGCAAGTTCTGTTTCCGTGTGGATAAACCCTGAAAAGTGGGGAAAAAAATAAGCAGTAAACATTCGCACCCACCCACCCAGAAAGTGGGTAGGTGCAGTGCCAAGGGGGAAGTTAGGGCAAGGCCAACCAACCAATCACCTGCCCCGCTTTTCATTGCAAATTATTTAACCTCTAGCTGTATATTTATGAAACAATATAGTACAATTCTCCATATATGCACCCTGGTGTTCAACACTATCAGTGAGCACTGTCAGTATAGGTGGTGCAGCGATGTAACAAATTGAGAATGTTTTAGGGTATGGACAATTCCTAGTAAATTTCCAGAAACTTTCCATTGGATTGGGAACTTAAGGAAAATCAGGAATTTTGGAAATTCCAAATTGGAAACCTTCTCTGGGAATATATGAGAATTACTGGGCACTTTAGCAACCCTAGTGCAGTTATTATAACGTACATTTGTTTAAAATAAATATATGTTAAACGACTACATATCATCTTAGGAAGCTTAATTCACTTTGACATTGCAGTCACTATACAGTTTGACAACATCACAAGCAAAGACGATGGCGGAAACAAAAAAAACTGTCAGTAGTTTAAAAACAAACTGAACAACAGCCTGATTATCTCAAAGCCATGTTTCATTGATCAGTAAATTGACTAATGATGGGGACGATGACACTGAGCTACTGTCCTTCTCATTAGGACCTTATTGGCCTGTCAGAGGACTGTCTGCTCTGGGCACACAGGGCACTGTCATATCCACGCTGTCGGTCGATTGATGGTCCATTAACAGCCTATTAAACACGGCTAAGTGAAGGAGTTAGGAGTACAATGTTAGGCCAATGGGGGTTTCCCTCTCCTCAGCATGGTTCTTGTGTCTGTTAATAGACTCTGGTAGATTGCTGTTTTCAAGTGTGCCTGGCCTGTTATAATGGCAACGATTTAAAAAGGGAAAAAAAAGTATACCAAGAGCTTTTGAAAAGCTGTTGGAGTTGGTGAGAATGCTTGTCATGTACAGCTATTTATTTCAGTATGTGCTGCGTTCAGTCAGGACCTACCTTTTTTTTAGCTGTTGTGATCTGAGGACTTTCACACTATACTAAGGGTATACTATATGATGTTTTTGTTGGTAGGAATTGATATGAATATCATTGCAAATTTACATCATTATATCAATTTCCTTTTTCTGATTCCTTATCAATTCATTGATGGTTCTTGTCAATGCTGTGTTGGGGAGTAAGAAAGTGCCTGGCCGACACTGGAAAGTGTTATGGCCCTGGTATACTTCCGCACACATGCCGCTCGCCGACGTGCGCATCGCATTGCGCAGACCCTGGTCTCCTTGCACGTCAGGGTCCTATAGTATCCCACTTCACCATCGGATGGTGGTACAAGTCTGGATGCGGGCAATAGAACAATGCTACAGCTCCCTCGGACACATCTGGATCACAGATGAATGTCCCGTTGGTCAGGGGATTCCGGGTGTCAGTTTGTGGGTCTCCAGGTCGAGGCTCGTATGACTATCCTTGGCAACTTTGTTCTTCTGTTGTGGGAATGTTTGTACTCCACCTACCGTTGGGGCAGAAGTTCAGTTGACCCATGCGCTGTCCACGTGCACCCAACGCGCTCTTTGCGTACGGTTCCAAAATCTTGCAGTCCACGCAGACTCCAACTGGAGTTTTACTCTACACCTCATGGTGGTGGTGGGTGGCACAGTGCGTGACAGACTAATTTCAAAGGGGTGAATTGTGTACCCCAGGCTAATTTATAGATGTCCCCAAAATGCCACACATGTAGACTACTGGCAGACATTACCTACAGAAGCTCTAGACCAGACAGGTGCTGACAGGTGTGTGTGTGTGTGTGTGTGTGTGATCAAAAATTTGTGTGTGTTTAAAATACTAGTGAAATAAGGCAAATGATTTATGTAACTTGAAACGGGGTTATTTCATGTTCCAGGGTGGACCACCCATGTTGAGCCATTGTATGATAAATGTTGATTTATGTTTCATTAGTCAGAGGGAAAGAATCTGCTTATCCTGTAGCTCTTTGCACAGAGTGTCAAATACATGGCATTCCCCGTATTTAAGCTCTTGTTTTGCAGAAAGACATTTCAGCGTATCACTTGTGTTGCGACCCTCTGTTTAAAATTGCTGTTTTTGAAAACGACAACCGATCATTTGTGTGACTCCCTTTAAAGCTGATGAGTTTTTAATTTTTATTGGGGTTTCCTATCCTTCTGGCCTTGTGTTTCCCAGATGGAACATGTGTTTTCTTGCGTTGGTGAGTAACATAAAGACTACATCCATACCACCACTTAAAAAACAATGAGACAAGCATTTCAGCTCTATATCAGAAATCATTTGCATCCATGCCAACATGCCTAAAGATGTACAGTCTATCTCATTACCATCCTGGCACACTGAGCATACACATGCTGGTGTAAACAGAAAGCTGATCCTGTTTTCTGCAGTTGTTTGCTTAGTTTCAGAAAACGAAAAACTGCATCGTTGCAAACACTGAAACACAATTTTCTCCATTTTTGCCTGTTCAGTTTTTGAGTTTTAAAACGGAAACGGAGCCAGGAGCATTTTCAAACTTTCTCTCGTTTATTGGCGCTTGAAAACGCTGCTGTGCATTCATAGTCACATCGGCCTTCAGGACTATTAGGCGGGATCCTTGTGGTTCCAGACTCGTCAGGTTGAGGAAGTCCAGGGCATTTCTTGGTCTCTTTGTGTTTTTGCACTCCAGCCTTTCAGGACTGTGTGTTGGGATTTTGTGCTTGAACAATGTGACAGTGAAATGCATTTATTTTATTATTTGCTCAACATTTTATGTACTGCATGTGGTGAAAGAATGACTGTTAAAATATGAAACTATGGGCAATATAACCCATCAAGTATTGTCAAGTAGTACAAATGCTATTTAATATCGACAAATGGTTGATGTTGCTTTTTTGGATAAAAGAGAATGAACTTGTCCACTGACATTTCTCCTCTCTCTGCATTTCAGGTTAGCATTATATGTGTACGAATACCTGCTACATGTGGGAGCACAGAAGTCCGCACAGACCTTCCTGTCTGAGGTAAGATGGAGCTTGTAGCTACCATTTGAAACCAAGTCTTCTCGTATTATGATCAATCAATTTATTGTAAGTTGCTTTGGATAAAAGTGTCTGCTAAATGGCATGTAATGTAATGTAATCCATGATATGCTTTATTGTTAAGCAGCCTGTAGTCAGCATGTCGGACAGTATCAGTCTTTCAGCAGATGTATACAATGAAAAGTGACAAAGCCCATTTAATGGTTGGAGTAATTATGATGACGACACAGAAGGAAGTCAACTCAGAAGGAAATTCTGAGTTGGGAGGATGTTGTGGGTCATCACAACACTGGATTTTAAACTAACTGTGATCCACTCTGTTAAAGTATCAAACCAACAGTTTCATTGATCCATGCCATAATCTTTCTAAAACTTTGACCATGTTAATTATTGTCATGGTGAGGATCAAAAAGAAAGTTGTTTTTTTTCCACTACCAAACCTTGACTGTAGTTTTAATGCATTAAAGAAGGGGTTAATGCAGGATCTCCCTCCATACGCTACATCTAAGGGTACGAATCAACTGCATACAATATATTGTCACTTAGGCTGAAAGAGCTTTCATCATCACCAAAGCTCCATTAAATGTGACCCTGCTATCGTAGCTATGCTCAGACACACAATATCAGTGCAAACATGCTAAACACGATTAGAGTGCAAGGTGTTGCATCAATTTTTCATGAGGCAACTCTGTAAAGTTACACCAGCTTGTGCTCACTGTTAACCAGGGTAGGTTGATGTTAGCCGTCTGTGGACATTGGTATCTTACTGTACTGTATGTGTCATCGTGCTGTTTCCAGGCCTCCCCACTCCTCTGTTTTTGGTTGCAGACAGTGAGTGAGTGAGTGAGTTATTCTCTGGATACATGAATGGAAAAAGAGTAACACGACAGAAAGCGAGAGATGAAAATTGACAGAGGCAGAATTGATGCCTATCTTCACGTCAGAGGCCACTGACAGTTTGAGACTGACTGATTATATGTTCTTAACCCCAGGACCTGCAGACATAATCCTCTCTCTATTGGCTGCAAGTGACTCTTCTCTTCTCTTCTCTTCTCTTCTCTTCTCTTCTCTTCTCTTCTCTTCTCTTCTCTTCTGCAGATTCGATGGGAGAAGAATATTACATTAGGGGAGCCCCCTGGATTCCTCCATTCGTGGTGGTGGTAAGTTTATTGAACAATTCTTTCATTTTTATTCGAGTATGGCTACATCCACACTACGCAGTTTTTGTCTTCACACCATGTTAAAAATGATGTCGGCTAGGTTTTTGTTGGTAAACTCCAATCCAATTTAATCCACCACACTTTGAATATCTGCTGTGAAAATCAACACTTACTTTCAGGTTTCAGAACTTTCACCACTATATTTGAACTTTATGAAACTAAGCAAACGACGTCAGAGGAGCAAATTAACTTCCTGTTTACAGCAGCGCATGCGGGCCTGCTGCACCTGAGTGGTCATGTGATGTGTGTTATTATAGATGCAGATTACTTCTGATTCAAAGCTGAAACGCTAATCCTGATGCAGATCAAATGAAAATGTAAAATGGATGTGACACACACACACACACGCACGCACACACATACACACACACACACACAGTGATTGGGCTCTCGTGCTTCCCCGGCCCTACATGACTCGGTATTGTCATGTGCACAAACAGTAGCTTCATTAGGGTAATGAGGGTTTTGTGGCCTTCAGAAGAGCCATAATTTAATCTTGAATGTTTAACTGGGAAAACATGGAAAATTGGGACTTGAAGGGAAGGTGCTCGCCCTCATTTATGATTAAAAATGACTTCCATAGGTGAAAGGTCAGGTGGAGTCTCAGCCTTGGGGTTGACCAGTCTCACTGAGGGCGTGACCCCTCCCTCCTCGCCTTCTACCCTCTCCCCTCCTCCAGCTCTCCATTTTTCACCCCCGTCCCTGAAACAATAGAACCAGATGGTTAGGGAATGAACCCCCTCCAGTCTATAGTCCCCTCCCCCCTCCTCACCCTCTCGTCACCCTTTGTGTTCCTCCACCTCCCGGTTTTGTCCTTTGTTCACGTGGGAGAGGGATTCTTAGCAGATTAACCCATTGCATTCCAGCTTCCTTTGTGTCACCTCTCCCTCCGCTGTCTTCCTCCCCCACTGTCATTTCTGCCCTTGGCTAAAATTTGACCTTTAGGGTCAACACCTTAAGCTCTGATTAGCAGTTTCACTCACTTTAGGATGCTGCTGTAAGTAGTCCAGAGCCTGTTTTAAATTTCCATATAGTTGATGCTACTTCCTGAACACTTGATAAATGTTAATTGGAGTCTTGGTTCCAATGTAATGTTACTAAATTATTAGTAACATGTTACTAAATAAATGTTACTCAATTATGTCATGTTACTAAACATTGAGACTTGAATAAAAGTCTCAATGGATTTTATTTAAAAAAATCCCATTGCAAGTTCTATGAGCTATGACTGCATTAAAATAATTATGTTTTTATGTAGGGAATTTTTCAGTTTTTCTCATTTTAACCAAACATCTTAGTGCTTTGTGATGTTCCTGTGCATTTCAAGCCCATGTGTTTCTACTAAAATCTTAAAAGAAAAAGTCTTAAAATTGTTCTTCAACCTTTAAAAAGATGAATTACCTCACTATAATGGTTGAGTGAGTAGTGTTTTCAGCAGCAGCCAGACCTGGTGTAACATCCACCCTAAATGATCTGGCTCAAAGATCAGGTGTGAATGTGTTTCCAGATCTGATTAGTCAAACCTCATTCAGATGCGGTCTGGGACACATGTGACTTGCATTCTTTTACATGTGTAAACACAAATGTGTCCTTAGGACACAGTAAAGACCGCCTTCTCCACTGATGACCATCAGCAGTGTCACAGTGAGCTGAGAGTATTTTTACACTTCCTTGTTTCTTCAAACAACTTAAGTTCTGTTCCATCTATGCGTTTATCATGACTCGACGCCTCTTGGCTCCTCTGGCTGTCTCGTCTTAACTTGTGAACGAAATGACATATGTGTTCATTTGCATACAAACTGCAGAAAAATTGGAATCTTATCTCGTGCACTCACAGGAGACGGAGCCAGGGCAGTTTTTAATGCCAGGTGTAAACAGAACAACTCGACACTGTCCTCTTGTGATTGGATCTCTGAACGGGGACCTGTAA
This sequence comes from Solea senegalensis, assembly GCF_019176455.1. Classification (NCBI taxonomy): domain Eukaryota; kingdom Metazoa; phylum Chordata; class Actinopteri; order Pleuronectiformes; family Soleidae; genus Solea; species Solea senegalensis. The sequence goes on from NC_058036.1 coordinate 17,060,672, forward strand.
GTTACTCAAAATAGTTCTTGGACAAAAGCAAAAGAGGTTCATAGAAAAATTTGAACACTTGAGTTAATTTCCCGCAATGTTTATTAGTTTATTATATTTTTTTTGTTATGTGACGTCAGTAACAAAGTATTCTGTTAAGGTTCTCTATGAAGAAATCAGTTTGATCAGATCTGGCAACCCCTCATCTGTTATTGTTTGAGGTGGTATAGCTGGTGGTACTTGTACTGAGGTACTGTCTGTTATTTGTTTTCCCCCTTGTTTTGTGGAAACCTAGACCGTGTCAGTATGACCTATCTTAAAAAAAATTGCTTCCCTTTTTGTGGAAAAGTGATTTTTCCCTTTCAGGAGGATCAGAGCACAATGTCAGTTATAAAAATTGTGGCGCTACATTTTAGAGCAGTTTCGCTGTTTTTCTGAAGCACGCTGCCTGAAATTTAGAATAGTAAACAGTACAAAAGGAACACATCTTTAAACACCTGTGGATGTAAAATTACAGTAAATATACTCTTAAATGGTCTTAAAAAGTACAGTGCAACATTCACCTCAGGGGTTGGCTCTGCTGAGTCAGAATAATGAATGTCAGACCCCTTTTGAGCACCATCAGCTATAAAAGACCAAGGACATGTTTTAATAAAAATAAAATGAAGCCATAGAATAATAATTTTAAAGCATACAAGGCTGGGTAAATCTAAAGACTTAGGTTTAATGTTCTTGCTCAATGAAGGACATTGACCTCAAGGTTTTTTGCACATATTTAGAATAATTAATAACAACTTTTGTTATTTTGTACAAGCTTATACTTGAGAAGTGGAGCTTCTTGAAAGGAAAATCATTTTTCTAATCTCATCATCCCATTTGTGTTCATCTTTTAACTTTGGGAACTACTACTTAGGAAAAATTGTTTTTGAAAAAGGAAATAACATTTTGGCCTGTAGCGTTCAAGTCCACCAACCGTTAAGCATTTCCCTCCAGTTAACGTGTCCTTGAGGGACACGCTTTGACACACTGTTGTCCTCTCTGTAGCTTAGCCGAGCACGCTGACCTTCTCATTAAAGACGGTTACGTGAAAGCAAAACCTCCAAATATTTTTTTTAATATATGTTAAGTTAAGTAGCTGTTTAGAGCAAGGGCATTAACACTGATGTTTATAAATATATAGATAATATAATATATAGACTAATGTATATAAAATTCAGACTGATATGTGATTTGCACTGATTTTGGAAATAACACATGTGAGTTAATGTCTCGAGGAATGTATCATTCAAGTTTTAAGTTTAAAGCTGCAGTGTGTCGCTAAATTCGTCAGACTCCTCTTTTAAATATTGAGATTTTAGACATTTCCTTTCCTTTCAATTGTTAGAGATTAACCCACGTTTTAGGATTTTTAAGTCTTTTTAACTGATCTGCTGTTCGGCATTGTTTGGCTTGATTCTTGTGTTAAACGTTTTGCTCATGCCTCTTCGTCTGATGACCAATCAGTCTGGCGACGTCACGCATAGTATCGCCTCAGCTCGCTTGGAACCTCGCCAGAGCAGGTACTAAAAAAAGTACCAGTTACTATGCTAGTGGAAGCGCAAAATAACTATGCCAGGGTGAGTCGAGTAGCGCTAGCGGAAACGTGCCATTAGAGCTAAAGTGTCGGAAAACTCAAAAGTTTGAAAACAGACTCACCTTAGGAGTGGGGACTCTCTGAGGTCACTGCTCACCTCCTTGGCTGAAAACGTCAAGAGACACCCATGAAAAGGTTCCTTCTAATCCTCATAGCCCTGACTCATACAGACGGCCTCCAAATGTGTGTGTCGCAAAGTTGTAGCAGGAAAAGGTGTGTCTTCCTCACAGCAGCGTCTCTGTCACGCATAGCAGAAGCTCAGTTCACTGTCAGTTTTTTAGCTTTAAATTGTAACCACTGAGAAACTATCAGGAAAATACCTGCAGTGTCTTGAATACACTGCCCTGAATCTGCTTGGTCTTTGCGATGCTACTTGAATTGGCACCCAGGTGTCTTCACACTATGGAATTGTGATAATCGTCCCAGCCCTGTCCATGAAATCAATGCAGGATGACTGATTGAACTAAGAGCTGTTGGACAGGTATAACACACAGTGTTAGCATTGTTGGTTGTTGGTGTGCGACTGAAACGGTTCTATATGTGTAATTGTCGTATGTATTTGTCTGTTCTTGTAGGGATTAAATAATCAAATTCCTTCACAATGAGGCCTTTCACCAGTCAACACTTGTACGGGAGGTTATTTAGGGACAGCTGAGTCAGTAATAGTTTAACTTTTGGGTTAAAAAAAAAAGAAAAGAGGATCTGTGTGTGTTCTACGAGTGTCAGAGGGCTGGTTGAAAGGAGGGCTACACTGGCCCTGTGTCTCCCCTGAAAAATATGCTCAAGTATGTAAGAGGCAGTTTAAGAGCACTGTGGAGATAATGACAGAGTGTGAATGGGTTATGAATAGCTCTTACACATTTGCTTGTATTGCTCTGTTCAATAACCTTTGACCCCTCTCTCTCTCTGTCCCTCCTCCCCTCTGTTTCAGTGTATTCTGGGATTTGTATTGTGCGGCTCCAGACCGAAGGGAGACATGCGAGCACTCCAGTGAGGCCAAGGCCTTCCACGACTACGTAAGTGACAGATGGATGTTAAAAAAAACAATTACTGTCTTTTTCGCACAATGTGGTACCTGGACTTTTTTGCTTCTTTGAGTCTTTGCCTCCGAGACGTGTTTAGAAATGCTACATATATTTATATCGAGGTCAAGTGTGCGGGAGAATCTTGAAGTGGCATCCAGAGAGAGTAGGTGGAGGCTGGTGCTTACCTCAAGGACATTTGGAAGAGCAATAAATTCAAAATCAATCTCAAAAGTTACACACACCAACTCGGTAGAAGCTGTTTAACTGTATTAATAATCACATTGAAATTGGTTTGAATTGCAACAACATTAGAATGGCTGCAATTGAAGATTATTTTATCATAGATTAATCTAGTGTATAAAGTAGAACCATGGAATATTTTTGATTTTCATTAAAAAAATTAATAATAATAAGTGCTCCTGATTTATCAGGTGGTGTCAAATGATGACGGATGCACACTGCGCTCATTTCATATGAATGTATGAGAAGAAAATCATGATCTGTAGTATCTAGACCTGGGGATTTTGCCTTATAAAAAAAAAGCAAGTGACGAGACTTGACTGAGAAGTAAAATGTTATTGGTGTTCATCGTGATTCTTTTTAAAATTCAGAATAGCGCTGCTCTACATTTTGTTTCCATTTAACCTTTTTGTGCTCGTGCATCCTTGGTGGATTATTTGTTGCCCTTGTTCACTTGAAAGAGAAATTCAGGTTTTTTTAGTTTTTAGTTGTTTTTAGTTTTTTTTTTAAAGTTTGCTGGGATTCAAGGTCTTGCCTGAGGATTCTTTAGTGTGTCAGTTGCTTACTGTCACATATTTTCAGGTCATTTCTTTTAGATGGGAGTCCTAATAATAACAAACTGCAACTTCCTGTCTAATAATAATAATAATACTAATGTACAAAAGTGTGTTTTTACATTCTGAGCCAAGGCTGTTACTGTATCCTCTGGTGTGTAAATGCCATGTGTTGTGATTGACACTCTGTGCATGTGTGTGTGCTCTATAGTGTGGAGAGATAATGGAATAGAATTCTAATCCGGTAATCCCAGCACTGGACTGAGGCTAAGCCAGGGATTTGTGTGTCTCTCTCTCTCTCTGTCTGTGTGTGTATGTGTGTACATATCTATGTGTGTGTATTTTGGGACAGGGGGCATGTTTGGCACTCAGCCCAAAGAAGGAGGTTGGAGGGGCTCGCACCCTCAGTGCCAGCCAGCATGCTAGTTAACCCTGTCTGTCTGTCTGTCTGTCTGTCTGTGTGTGTGTGTGCGCGCATGTGCATGTTCCTTGTTTGCTTTTAGTCTGCTCCTAATAGTGATGAAGAGAAGGATATGGAAGGGTTTAATTTTGGCTCCAGCCCCCTGAGGCTCGTCTCTGAGCGCAGGTCCTTTTCTCCTGGTTTCAAAAGAATGAGCCGGTTCGAGGCATCGGCAGAAAAAAAAAAAATATTCCTCCCCACCTCAAAGAGTTTCTTAGTCTTTTGTGGATTGCTAGATTGCAAGCCAGCATTTAAAAGGCATTATCACAGTTCTCTCTGCTGGGTGCAGAGACTCAGCAAAAGTTCATGGATACTGTTTTGGCTCCCCTTTTTTCCATGTCCTGACACAGGTTATAAACAGAATGCTGGGGTTGTTAGACTATTACCTCAGGGGCAGTCCTCACAAACACGAGTCTAGGTGAATCTACCAAACTTTATCGTATTGGCCTTTTTCTCCGCACGAAAAAAAGCCCTAAATGCGTTGACGTGTAGACTTGGTCTCATGTCCGTTTTCTGCTGGCACTCACTGTCACAATCGTCGTCGTTGTCGTTATCCTACAGATTGTTTGGTCTGTTCACTTTATGACATCTTCCACCATTCCTCTTCCACTGCTTTCATCATCATCCTCCACATGAGGGTCGTGGGTGGAGCTGTGCCACCTGACATAGAAGCTGACATAGAAAGAAAAGGCGGGGTCACACCCTGGACAGTTTTTTTGTCCTTGCAGACCTTTAGTTGAGGCTTAAATTTCTTATGTTACCCTAAAAACTGTTCTCCTTGTGTATACCAAATAACCAGTAGGTTATCATTTGCAGAGTTTGGTTGTATTGGTAACTGCATTAAAAGATGATCGTGCAACATGTCATAACTCCAACCAGTTGTGACTTCACCCATAACAATCTGAATTCCAGTTTTGAAGCCCCCAGAAGAGGGATTCATCTGTCACTATGTTGGCTTTGCAACCAGAAATTCAGAGGCGTCACCTGCAACCAGGTTCTTATGGTATGACACAAGTTGTCAGTTGCACTGGTGTCCTTTAAATATCAACAAAATGTCCCAACAGTAACATTACAAGCTTGAGGAAAACCTGAAACTATTGATTGAGGCAGTTTATCGGGAACATGCTGGTGTTTAGGATAAAAGCTTGTTTGGCGTAGACATAAACACTCAACTACGTAGAATGAACCTGAAGTGTGAAGTTCAGAAGCTTTAATACGGAACTTCCTATAATTGTTCAAGGGATGATGAGATGATGTATGTGAAGGAAAAGACGGCAATGGAAAGAGAAGAAAGGGAAGAAAAATAAATGTTTTAGCTTCACACATTGGTGCTGCTTTAAGGACTTAACCCCAGAATCGTTGCTCCTTTCTTATGAAACACCACTACATTTGGGGGGTGGAGTGGCTCAGTGGTCAAGACCTGTACCCTGTGTGCGAAAGACATCATGGTTGTAAGTTCGACTCCACCCCTGGCTGATTGTACTCAATTCCATTGTAAGTCGCTTTGGATAAAAGCGTCTGCTAAATGACATGTAATGTAATGTACATTTGTGGCGCGTGGTTTTGGGGGCGGGACGAGGAGGGGTCGAATGAATCAATACGCTGTGGGGAACTCAGAACTCTAATGAAATGAGAAGTGAAGAAGAAAGCTTCTCATGGCAGTTTTTTGGGGGGGAACATTTTTTTTTGGTATTAATTTGAAGGTCATTCCAGGCTGCTCATTTATGCAGGCAGATCTGATGTTTTTGTTCACTGCCGTTGTTGTCTCCTCTGTGACATTTACGTCGCATGCATTTAGAGACGAACAATAACAATAAATCGCTTTCACGTCGAAAGTTTGACAGTTTGAAACGACGCCGTTACCGAGTCGCAAAAGGCTACAGTTTCATTCTTCTTTGCTTTTGATTTGTTCTATTGTCCATGTGAGTGTAACTCATAAACGACCCAAATCTTTATGTTTTCATCCTGTCATTCAAATATAGAGAGTAGTTAATGTTTTGTGTTGTGTGGTAATGAGGCATCTTTTCCCAAAAAAAAAAAAACTAAATTATGATTACTAAATTGAAGCTCGTTTAGAGGTGTAAATTATGTCTGTAAACAAATCACAATTGCAGATTTGTCACAAAATCTGCTATTAGATATTTTTCCTAAATACTTCAGGCATTATATACATTACACATGTGCACCCTGTGATGGGTGTCGCCATTACTTCATTCCCTCATTATGAAGGTGGGGTTTTTTTTTACCTTCACTGCCACTCTTTCTTTTTTCTTTATACAGCAGATCTGCCTACTTTTCTCTCTCTCCCTCTCTCTGTCGTACCCCTGCGCTTCTTTTCATCTCTCTCACTGTAGCGTGTTGTGCAACTCCAGCCTGTTCACATCATGTTTTCATGTTCAAGCAGCTTGTGGTTTCTCTGCGACACCCCCCGCATCTGCATCTTTCCTCCCTCCCCCTCTCTTCTCCATATTCATTCTCCTCAGCATATGCAGCTTTTTTCTTCCCACCCTGCTTTACTTTATCTCTCACCCTCTCCTTAACCTAACACACAAGTCCGCCTCTTCTCATCTCACTCACCTTATCGCTCACTTCCTCCCGCTCTCTCTCTCTCTTCCCCTATCTCTTTCCTGACCCCCCCTCCCCTTCTCCCTCTCTCACCTCCACCACTACTACCTTTTTTTTCCGGAGAGAAGATTGATTAGCTAATCTAGCTGTTTACCCACAATACCTAGTAGTGCTGAGGAGGTGAGTGCAGTGCAGACAACAAGAAGACACATTATTTTAAAATGGAGCTGAGTGGGCAAATGTCAAAACAGAGAGGGAGGTAAACAGGGGGGATATGTCTAATTTTCTTCTCTCTTTTAAGTCGTGTAACAGTCGGAAATCTGTATATGTGGAATTATGGCTTCTTGTCCTTATTAAAATAGTATAAATCTGTTCAACTTTACTTCATTATGACCTTAATGTTTAATTAAAGACAATGTAATTTGCTTTTCTAAATCCCTTTCACGGGTACATGCAGTAAAAGTAAAGAAATAAATGTGAAACCTAGGGAATTATATTTTTTTGTTGTCCATTTTGATTTGTCACAAAACTAAAGATTCATTAGTCGTGGCTAGGGCTGCAACTAACAATTATTTTCATAATCTGTTAATATATTATGACTATTTTCTCAATGAATTGGTAATGTCAGAAATCCTGTCAGAAAGTGTTGATCAGTGTTTTCCCAAACCTGAAAATAATGATGTCTTGTTTTGTCCATAAACCCAAATTATTAAGTTTTAATGATTTCTTTGTTAAATGGAGCAGGGAAACCAGAAAAATCAAAAAACTGATTTAAATGATTTAAAAAACAATGACAATTCATTTAGAACCAATTAATAATTGAGTCATTGTTGCAGTGATGTGGATTACAATTTTATTCAAAAATCTATAAACACCACAGCTCATAGATGTTCTTCACAAATATCAATCAGGGTTTTAAGTGACCTGCATTATTTTCTTTCCTGACATTAAACATCGAATCAAAAATAATTCACATGAGCTATACTTGCTGAGTTCTGCTTTATCCATGTGTTGTCTCTTCTCTGCCACCAGAAGGCACCAGCGAAACGATAAAAGCAAAACAACCTCCTCTAAAGTTGATATAATTAGCCTGTGTGATAAAGTTAAAAAAAGTGCAAGAATACATGTTGCACAGCAGAAAGTGTTACACCAGTGAACGCAGCAGATTGTTGTTTCTGTGGAGAGCAGCAACTGAAGGAACGGTATTTTCATGTTCTCTGTGGTGACAACTTTGAGTTGTACTCTCTTTTGTCACAAATAAAGTACAAATACTTGATAAAGTCCTGAATGCAGTACAACAAAGTATTAGCATCAAAATATTTTTTAACTACAAAACATAATGTCTTCCCATTTTAAGAATAAGAAAAAATTAATGATTGATATGTAAATTACTTGCACTTACCTGGGATCCTGCCCCTGTGTTCCTATCATGATGGAGTTTATTTTGGAACAGTACGGTACAATTTGGAGCAGTAAAGCCCTGGGACGGTAACCTTTACATGGTGGGCTGGGTTGTGCGTCAGCGAGATTCGTAGCGTGACTTCTTACCAGTGCGACGACATCGAACGCAACGCAATAGGCAACAAAGGAGGACACCCAGCAGCTAGTGTTTTCCCCTGTTCGGTCTGTGGCCATTTGTCTCAAAAAGACCTTGAGCTTTGTATGAGAATAGACTGTGGACGGTTTTCTAATGCCCAATCAGCTGACTGTCATGGGTGGAGTTGGTCTAGTTCCACCCTGTACCATTTTACTGTGGTACCTTGTTGGGGCTGGTTATTTGGGTACTATTCCTAATGTAAATGCAATATGTACCGTAAAATATGTACCGTACGGTTGGTCTAAATAAATGTAACCGATATAGTGAAGTAAAACAATCGAAGTACAATGTCTGTTATTTGTCCTGGAGTAAAAGTATTAACAAGCAGAATATTGCAATACTACAAAAAAGTAACTTAAAGTTGTCTTTAAGTAAAGGCACTTCAGCCTCACTGCTTAATATCACCAGATTATTATTATAGCTGAAGTAGGACAGTGACCATCAACTTTCCAGCCTGTGTTACTGGTTGCTCTCATAAACTTAAACCCTGTCCCAAAGAGTGAAGCAAAATCCCATCATATAGAGTTAAAACTATATTCAGATCCGCAGTTATTCCCTTTCTCCTCATGCACTCGTCTCCTGGCTGCTTTCTCTCTGAAGTGTTGGCTAAGTGGATGTTGTGTCTGTAGCATGTATTCATAGTAATAGTCAACATCCTGTGCGTGCGTTCGTGCATGCGTGCGCGTCTGTGTGTGTGAGAGAGAGAAAGTCCGTCTGTCTAATTCAGTGCTGCTACCTTGGCAGCAGCTTTGGGGGTAGCGTGTGCGTGTTTGGTGTGCGTGGCATGCCAGTTTTAAGAACCAACTGGGCTTTGAGAGACTGTGTGTGTCGGCGTGTGTGTGTGTGTGTGTGTGTGTGTGTTTGTCAGACGCGACAGTCCGAGTAGCAGCCGCATCCTGTTGCTTCAGAGTGAAAACACACTGTTTTGACTGGGCTGATAAATTAGCCACATCACCACAATCAGCTATTTTTCCTCCTGTCTTCACAGCCTCTCACTCTCTTCTATCCTCGCCCCTTTCACCTCACACCTCCTCCCCCCTTTCCCTCCCTCCCTCCCTCTCTCTCTCTCTCTCTTTCTGCGCACTAAGGACAGCAGGTCAAGGAGACAGTGATGAGGTACATATCAGTGTGAACCAGAATGTAGATTAGTATGCTCTCCAGGCAGGGACACACATAAATACATACACACACACACACACATGCGCTGATGCTGTCTCTTCATACCTCTCCCCTCTCCATCTTGTGTTGTCTCTGTCTTTATCCCTGTGAAAGGTATCAGGCAGAGGTCAATAATGTGTTGAGCACTATTGATCTGCACAGAAGGTCCTATGGGTGAGCGGGAGGAAGAGGAAAGTGGAGAGGGGAGGGATCAATGTTTTTCTGTATAGTCCATCTACATACTGTACTGTACCAGCCAATCAGATCATTAGTCTTTTGTTCCCTGATAGACTATTCATCAACATGGTGGGCTTTTTTTTCCCTTTTTTTTGAGGAGGAAGCATAAGCGCAACAGGGTGTCATCACAGCGAAGCCACAGAAATGCGGATCAAGACGTCAGCGAGTTTAAAATATGTTTGCCACAAACACGCCATCGCGGTGCCACAGAGGGGTGGGTGAGGTTTATTGCACGGTACTTGGGGTTGCCTCCATTTAGGCTGAGCGAATGTTTAGGAATCAGAGGTTTTAGCTTTATGTTGCATGTCTGCTGTGTTTTCAGCCCGAAGCTGCTTTCCACAGACTTAAATCAGATAAGTAGTTTCAGTAAAAATTACCTCATCGTACGAGCTCGCAGTCGACTCATGCCTGCATCTGTGCAAGGACGTCTCAATAACATATTCAACTATATCATTTCTGGTAAACATTGAGCTGCAGCTAATGACTTGTCTTAGTGACTGTTTTTTCTCTTATTGATGAATCATTTGCTCTTTAAAATGCCAAAACAATTTAAAAGGGCCTTCAGGAATTTCTGCTGCCAAAGTTCTGTCCCGAATCAGAGATGTTTGTTTAATATTGGAGGTAACGTTTCACATTCAGAATAGTCTTTATTGTCATTATACCAAGTACAATGAAATTTTCTGTGGCTTTCTCTTTTTTTGAAAGTGTCAGTGTAAATAAAGTGAACTAAAAACACAAAGACAGTGAGCAGCAGTTTTGTCAAAAATAGAATATAGAGTCAAAAAATAGAACATATTTACTTTAAATAAGTGCAACAGAGGTTAAGATAAATGAATAGATATTGACAGAAGTGTCTTGGGTGTCGGTCAATCACAGTCAGTCACTAATGGGTGGAGGTGGGGGTAACAGAGGCCACAGCTCTGTGATAAAAGCTGTTCCTCAGCCTAGGTGCTGGATCTCCGTACACTGAACAGTACCTGTTCTGGAGAGGTTTCAAGCGAGCTAAGGCGATAGTATGCGTGCATCAGCCGAACAACTGTAGATCAGTTAAAAAGACTTAACAATCCTAAAAACGTGGGTTAAGCTCCAACAATTACCAGGGAAATGTCTAAAATCTCAATATTTAACAGAGTAGTCTGGTGTATTTAGCAACAGAACTGCTGATTGTGAGTGGCATCACAAACCCTGTCGCTTTATTTCAGTCCAGTGACTGTGTCAGAGGAAGTCTGTGTTCCGGTCATGGAGGAAGTACTGAACAAATGTTTTATAATTAACTGATTCTAATGATTCAGTTACACTGAAAACAACTGCTTTACAAGTCACTAGTCACTGATGACTCTGATACTATTTTTGTAGTGGAAAACCAACCTAAACCGTGCCGTGGCGAGGCGAGCTGGGACCATAGTGGAAAAGGTCCATAAGTATTGATATCACAATTGTAAGTGACAGTTGACATGATCCCACTCTCATTCCCAACATCATCCAACTAGGTCTTGCGTTATTGTTTTGATTGAAAGACCCCCTACTGTTTTAATAAGAACAAGAAAAGCAGAAAGTCAGCAACAGTGATTTATTATTTTATTGCATGTGCTATAAGATGCTATAAAAGAAATGCTAAGGTTAACGTTTCTCCATCCAGAACTTAGTGAAACCTCAGTGATAAGCTACAGTTGAGGCCTGCAGTCCAGATCCTATATTTTTGACAGCCAGGTAACATTAAAAACTCACCTCCATATTATTATTTTTTCTGTGCAGATGTAGCCCTGGGACACTGCATTGAAGCAGCACTGCTGCGGCAGGCCATTAAAATATAGTTTACAGTTTAAACCGTGTAAATATGCCCAGACATTTGAAAATGTGTCTCGTGGGGGTTTCGTTGAACTTGGAGCCAGCCTCAATGAAAGAAACGTATTCTTCTCTCTCCTGCAGCATGTCAGCCATTAAAAGTCTTTTCAAGTTGTGCTGCCACCCAGCGCTTCGTCTCACTGAACCACGTGCGCCGACGCCTTCATTAAAAGACTTCCCATACATTCCGCCTGACAATGAATAATTCAACTCTACTACTAAACTCCGTGTTCACTATATCAACTAATTAGCGCGCCATTAACGTCTGCTCCGGACTGAACTGTCTCACTGAAATTGCTTCCTTGCACACAGGTACACTCCATCGTTTACTTGCACCAGTGACACAAAAAAATAACACAAATTCCTACATTCACACTCATGATGAATCAAGTTATTCTGATTCAAGGAGGCCATCTTGTCGCTGACAGTTTCCTATGTCTGAGCTGGCAGTTCAAATTGAAAGGTAGATGTAGGCAGTATTGTGGGTGTTACTACAAAAAAAAACAACTAAAAAAGCACAGTTGGATCCTTTTGTATTTCCCCAGGCCAGATGGTTTTAATAAAGAGCATACTACTGCATACTAAAAATCTACCTTACGCTTTGCTTGTGGCGACCACGCTCTCTCTCTTTGTGCTTTTAGTTTGCATTCAGTTTCAGTCGGCAGCAAACTGAGAATTCACATTGTTTGTCATTAATAGTCTCGAACAATAACGTGACTGAGTGATTGATAGTGAACAGAATCGACAGCATTTCCTTGTAACATTATCGTCTTTTTTTCCCCTTCTTCTGCTTCACTCACGCATCTTCTAACTCACTCTTTCCTCTGTCTCACTCTTGTGCCTTCTCTCTCTCTCTCACTCTCTCTGCGCTCCTGGAGCGGGGGATGCCAGGGGGACAGAGTGCAGATAGGACCTGTCTCCATAGCAACAGCTTCTGCAAGCTGCTGACACCCTACTGGGGGGAGGCTTAGGGGAGGAGAGGTTGCGATGGGGAGGAATAGTACAAGGGTTGGGGCACGGGGGAAGGTGTGTGTGTGTGAAATGTGTGTGTGTGTGTGTGTGTAAAGCAGTGCTGGGAAAAAATAAGTGAGGAGGGTCATAGAGAGGAGAAAAGATGGAGGAAAAAGTGTGCAGGAGAAGAGAACGAGAGAGATGGATGAGAGGGAGAGAAAGAGGCAGCCGACCCTGCTTCTTCCCCAGGGACTCAGTGGCCTGCTCATGTTCACTAGCAGAATTAGCATAAAGATGGGGGAGGTGTGTGTGTGTGTGTCATTGTGTAAGTCTGTGATTTTTTTTTTTTTGCTCCTAGTTTTCATGTGTGTAGCTTTCAGATTGTCATGACGAGAAGGGCAGTCAGTGCGTTTGTGTGCCTGCGTGTAATTGGTAAATGCGCTGTTGTCCAAGCGTACACTGTGTCATGAGTTTAGTGTGTTGTATGTGTCATGTGAATGTAGTATGTTCGTTAGGTGTGCGTGTAAGCTGGTGGAGCAGTCGATGCATAAGTGTGTGTAAATGCGCGTGTGTGTGTTTGAGAGAGAGAGAGAGAGAGCGCATCTCCCTCCCCTGGGTCTTAAACCCCCTCCCTGTTCAGGTCCTGTGGCCTGTGGTTCTTCCCTGTCTGCCTCTCCGAACTGAAGGCCTGCACTTTATTATGAGTGTGTAACTTTGTGTGTGTGTGTGTTTGTCCCAGCGCACTTATGTAAGCACCCTCAACATGCGTCTCTGTCAATGTGTGATGACAACAATACAGTTATATCATATTTGACTCCTGGACTGAAGCCGTCCTTCCTCTAGACGCCACTCTCTCCTCTTATATTGGTTGACTGATATAAAGGAAATAGTGAATGGTGGTGGTGTTTTTACTAGTGTTGTGTTTTTTTTGGTCTTTTTTTTAACTTTTAAAAATCTTTTCAGACTTTTAATTTAATACCTCTGAATTGAAGGATTTCATATATCATGCTCTATTAATGATGACATTGTATTTGTTGTAACATTTAGAATGCAAGTGTCTATTTTCAAAACTTATTGTATTTGCAGATGATGTGTCACTCCTTACTAAATACTTACTAAATTATTTAAGTGTGTTTTATTGATTTTTAAATGTTTGTAAAGTAGTCTTTATTCAAATATGAGCAGCGTTTGATAAGAATAAGTGCTAACTTACCATTGTAGTTACCAAGTTATAATGGAAAAATTAAATATTATGTTGTCAAACATGTAAAAAAGGAGTTCGATTTTAGATAATAATGCCATAGGACAACACAAATTGCTTCTATTAAAACAATATGTAAAACAAAGTAATTTGTTATTATACAGGTTGGTATATGATGGATAAAAACCCGCTCCTCATCTGTGTGACAGCACACATGGCAGGATGGCTGTAGTCCTCTTTCTCTGCAGCTGCGATGGCAGAAAACAATTATGAATACATTTTTTGTCCATATTTCACCTTGAATGTTTCGTCTTCACAAGTGAAGTGGCTGATGTCGTTCTCTCCTCCTCTCGCTCTCTGTGCCTCAGAGATGAGAGAAGAGTTTAAAGGTTGTAATCAAAGATACTTTCCCGAATTAACCGTTAAACTTTCAAGATGGGTCAGGGGTAGGACCCCGAGTTTGCTGGGATTGCAGATGCAGACACTGCCCCCTGTAGTAATTTGGCGCCCAGTGCATCATTACATGTCATTTGTCATCATACTCTATATAGATGTTAATGTCGAGCCTTCTCAGACACAAAGAGACAAAACAATCTAATCACTTTGTTTGTGCGTTTCAGAGCGCAGCGGCAGCGCCGAGCCCGGTCATGGGCAACATGCCACCGAATGACGCCATGCCAGGTGGACCCATGCCCCCGGGCTTCTTCCAGGTATGACCGGTCACCCCCTTCCGTCACTGTCCTGATAATTTCTCCATCACCTTCAAACCCACTTTTTTTTCCTCTGCCTCTGCTATCATCCTACTCAAAAACTTGATTTAAATTTATTTCAGGCAGTATTTGTTTGTTCTCTGATTTTTTTTTTTATCTCCAGCGCTGGCAAAAATTATTACTGGAGTGAATTTTTTATTTTTTTTATTTTAATTTTTTAATTTTTAATTTAATCATGATTTAAAAGAACTTCTAAAGAAGGCCATGACATTTAGACATGTCCCTGCTTATTGACAGCTGCTTAATTATTCGATTATAACGAGCATGTCAATAAATTCCTGGCAACCTTGTTTTCTTTCACCTTCAGAACTGGCTCTTTGCAGACGTTACATTTTTTGTCATGTATGTCCCCTCGATGTTGTGTATGATCAGACCGGACATGTATAAGAAAAAGAGCCTGTAACACTGAGTTATGGTATTAAGTTAATGATGTAAAAGTTATCCTACTTTTACAATTTAGGGTATCCAAATCTCCCAATAGTTTTCTCCCAAGCAAATGTTTATTCCACTCTGGCTAATTGCGCTCGTCAGAGGCTCTGAAGCTCTTACACCGTTCACTCATTGTCACTGCCGCTGCTCTACTCTCCCTCTCTTTTCTTCGCTTTTTCCCTCTCCCTCTATGCGGGTCGACCATCTCGTATCCATCCTCCCTCCATTTTTCCATCTCCGTCCAACGTCCCTGTCTCTGACCTGTCCCCGCTCTGTGAAGGAAACGGTTTCAGTGTGGGAAATGGCTGTTTGTTTTTTTTTTTGAAGAGTGAAGAAAAAGACACACACACACACAGATATCATACCAACACATGCAGGTGTACGCACGCACACCGTTCACCAACCAATAACACACACACACACACACACACACATTATCCATGAGGCAGTGGTGTGATGGACAGCACTGGCATTTGGCAGGCGGCACGATAAGGTGGTGGAGTAGAGTCGGAGAGAAAACGCAAGTGACAAGATAGAGAGAGAGAGAGAGAGAGCGCAGAAAGGGTGGAGAGATGAAGAGTAGAGGGAGGAGGAGAAGGGGAAAATGTGAAGGATCAATGCCACACACTGGTTGTGGCCCCGTGTTTGTTTCTGTGGCTACCTTCCACTTCATTGTGTGTGAGGTTAGAGTGAGGCAATGTACCAGGGGTGGGGGGGGTGCGGTGATGGTGGTACTAGTGAGAGTACCACTGTGAATAAGCAAGGAGGAGGGTGGGGTGAGAAAGGGTGAGGAGACGCTCGGAAATGCTATTTATAACATTGGTGCAGGAGTGAGATTGGGCGAGTGTGTGTGCGTGCGCGTGTGTGTGTGTGTGTACCCTTGCATGTTTGTGCACGTGTGTTCAGGGGACTCTACTGTAACTGGAAGCTCTGGTTGTTTTCTGCAGATAATGGTTGATGCTTGTCGTTACAGCCGAGTATCATTACATGTTTTCATACTAGTGCTGTTGTGATGATGTTTCAGTGCCAAGACCTGAACCCAGTGACCGAGAGGTGATGCCGATCCGTCGATATCAGACCAGCTGATTTTATTTTTTGCAGACTGTATTGGGATTTTTTTTGTATTCCATTTGAAAGAACAATGCACAAAATTCAGACTTGGTCTGTCTCCCTAATCGGCATTTTGTGTCTGCACTGCAGTGTATTTATATATTTTTAAATAGAAAATAATATAAAATAAAAGCTATAATATCGCAAACAAAAATGTTATTTATTGTTATTAATCCAAATGTACTGAAACTTAGTCTAGGAATGATTTAAAAAAAAGAAGCCTTTCTTCTAGAAGAAAATTCTAGAAAATAAACACATCTGCTGTATTGTAAAAAAGCAAACAAAAACTGTTGTACAAAGACTGCCAAAATGAAATGATCCAAAACCAGTAAGAAATATTTGGATTCATAACAGACACTGATACCGCAAATGTGTAATGGTGCAAACGTGTAACTGAACGTTCTGGATTTGTTAGTAACTTTTGTCGAGGATTTTTAAGCCGACTTACCAAACAGCTGGTTCCACCTTATGATGTTGATCAGAAAAAAACAAACTTTCTTAGTAGATTGTTGTGAGCTTTTCACTGTTTTCTACTTAACGTTTCCTTGCAGGAAAGTTTTAGTGCTACAGAAACACATTATTTACATTACTGCTGCTTTTTCGTAACTCTGACGAGATGCAGATGCTTGGACTCTTCTTTTTCTTTTTTGCATTGAATTATTTAACGTTAACACCTATAGTGGCTCAAAACGGGTGCTCTTTATTCAAGCCGGGTTAGTAAATGGATAGAATACTCTATACATTCTACCTTTAGACCCTAAACATTCTTTCATTGGCCAACTATAGGTACAAATACCCCCAGACTCTGAGGTCATCCATATGTGTTGTGTTTGTTTGTACCGGATGCCTGGAAGGAATACATGGAAAATTCCATTTGTGTTTTTTGTAAATTGGCCAGCTTTTGTTTTCTTCAGACAACTGGAAAATGGGGGAGAAAAGTGGAGGGGAGATGAACACAGTGGCGGTGACAGAGTGGGAGAGGGACTGTGGCATAATGAGTTATTTATTAGGGGTCGTTAACCTCTTTTCTCAGAGATAAATGTCAGCAATAACACAGCAGTGTGTGTGTGTGTGTGTGTGTGTGTGTGGAGAAGTCGGGGGTTTGCTCTCTTTGGGCGACAGAGACGGTCTTTTATAGTCCAGTAGGCAAACGATCACCAGAGAAAAAAAACCCAACTTTTAACTTGTTCACATCAGTACAGTGTTTCAGGTTTGAAGTTGCCATTAGTGCCTGTCCTGCTGCTGCCTGTCCTGTTGCAGTGAGCCTTTGGCAACACTGCCCCCATGTGGTTACGGGGACAACTACATGAAATCCTCTGACCTGTGGGTTCTGAGTAACTCTCTTACAGCGGAGCCACCATTGACCATGTAAATAAACAGTGGTCGTTATCATCCGGTTTGCCGGGAGTAAGAATGTAGTGAATAGTCACCATGGGGCGACTTCACTGGTTCATCCTCTTCGTCTGTTTCCTGTTTGGCTATCACAAATTATTCTGTGTTTTTTTTTTTTCTTGTAAAAAATTGCGTCATTTAACTGAAGATTTTAAAAGAATTAACCCAAAATGCTCTTTGTCCCCCACCCACCCTCTTGCTCCTCTTCTTCCCTCTCGGACTAAAGACTCCCTCGCTCGCTCCCCCCTCCCTTCTCATTATTGTGATTGGGCAATTCCTTCAGGTGTAAACGCCACTTTTGGCCCCTCCCACTCTCTGACATCGCTCTTCTTTCTTAAAGGGACCACCTGGCTCTCAGCAGTCCCCCCATGCACAGCCCCCCCCACACAACCCCAGCAACCCTATGATGGGACCCCACGGCCAGGTAAGGCACAAAACACTTTCTCTCAAACACCCCTATCTCTTTCATCCCCTCTCCTCACCCACCACCACCACCTCCCCTTCTGCTCCCCGTCGCCTACACACAAGCTCCCCTCTCTTTCCATTCACCACTCACGCACCTCCTTCTTCTTATATTTTCTGCTTCCTGTCCTCCCCTCGGGCCCTGTTAGTTCTAGTTTTGTTCCGGGCCGTTCCCCGTTGATGTCGGCCCCTCCGGTTTTTAGCTCCGTTATAAAAGCGGAGCATCCAGAGGCAGCAGGAGCCTGCTCCTCTTCAAGGCCCAGAATCAGCTGTCCATCTGCGGGATGAATAATTCACTCCTTGCCCCTCCCCCCAGAGCAGCTTGTATCCGTGTGTGTATATCAGGGGGTTGCACACTTATCTGCTCCTCTGCTCTTCACACACACACACACACACATGCACAAAAGTGCACGGCTCACTCCCCTTCCCTCTGCTTACCTCTCCTAGCACCTTATAAATAAAACAGGGGACAGGCACTATGGACACGTCACACATACATACATACAATAACACATGGGCACACATACTGTATGTGTGTGTAGGTGGTTAATGCACATTTAGGACAATTAGTAACCATTTCAGCGTTTTTTGGGTTTTTTCAGAAGAAAGCTGCTGATGCCACTGTGGAGGTAGAGCTCAGATTGTTGGCAGCTCTGCTCTTCGTTCTTGTGGTTTCTGGTTTCTGTCTTGTGTGCTAGTGAGCGTGGACGGGCTTCCTTTAAGGTTTCGTAAACGGTGTTTTTGGAAGGACAGGTTTTGTCTCGTAACTACTCCGAGCAGACCACAGGCCGAATCGGCTTACACCGCAGAGACAGCAGGGACCTGTGTGAATGCTGACTTAAATCACACACACAAACACAGACACACAGAGCTGTGCATTGAGTGCATATGGTTTTGTGTATGAAGAGTTTTTCTATAGGGATTTTTGCTTGGGTGTGTCTCGTTTTGAGGCTGATGATTTTGTGATCTCTGTGTCATCCTCCATCCTTCGACCACAACATGTCCATATCTCTGTCCTCAGTGCTCTTCCTGTTTCAGCGCTCCTGGATTTATCAATAATGAAAATGTAATTTTCGCTTTTTTCCCCACTCTCAACCACCTTCCTCCATTTCTCTTACAGCCTTTCATGTCACCGCGGTATCCAGGTGGACCACGCCCTGCACTCCGAATGCCAAATCAGGTACAGAATGGGATTTTCCCCAATTGTTACTCATGTTAATGTTGGTTTGTGCATGCGTTTGACGATCATTTCCACTTCTGGTCTCTTCTCAGCCTCCTGGGGGAATCCCTGGATCTCAGCCTCTCCTGCCAAATAGTCTGGACCCAACAAGACCACAAGGTATGGCCAGTGTTGTGTAGTCACAGATGATGCTGAAGCCACTTTATTTTGTATCGCAGATGAAGTGTAATTGTAACAGAAGGTGATTCCATTAAGGATGTAACGAGTAATTAACTTAAATACTGATGTGTAGCAGTAATGTTTGTGTGAACATCAACTTGTTGGGGGGAAAAAAATCTATAGCACTGCTGTTCTACAAATCTAATCTTGTTTAAAGTTCAAGTGTTACTTTATTATCGATTAAGCCAGTGATCCATACATTTCCTGCTGTTTATCCAGCTCCATGTTGCTGATGAATTCATGAACTTGGAAAATAATTTTTGGCATCCAAACAGTTGGATTTTCATGATCAGATCATGTTTTAAAAGGATAGAGTGAATGTTGGTGTGCGTGTGCGGTGACTTTAGCTGCAGAAGCAACAGGGTTATAATTAATTGGATTAGGATTTGGAGTGTTGTCTGTGGCACGTCTGAGCTCCTGAGTTAATGACTCCTTTTTCTTTCTTGTCTTTTCTTTTTTAAATCTGTGCTTCTAGGACATCCTAACATGGGTGGACCAATGAGGATGAACCCTCCTCGAGGAATGGCCATGGGCCCACAAGTAAGAGCACACACAATAGTAATGCATTTATTTACAGTCATTTATTTACAGTGTATTGAATGGATGAACAATCACAGAAACTAGAAAGTTTTCACATTTGAGAAGCTGAAAAATCAAAGAAACAAGAAAATATTCACATTTAAGAAGCTGAAATATCTCAGAAACCAGGAAATATTCACATTTAGGAAGCTGAAAAATCACAAACTAGATAATATTCACATTTAAGAAGCTGACAAATCAAAGAAATTTGAAAATCTTCAACTTTAGGAAGGAGAAAAATCACAGAAACTACAAAATAAATTTAAGAAGCTAAACCCGAAATCTTGTTTTAATCACGAAAAGAACTTCTAACCAATCAATCGATTATCTAAATAGTTGAATATTAATTTAGTAGTCAATTAATAATCGATTAAATGTTTCAGGTCTAGGAAATAATCAATAGATATAGTCCTAAGCACATAACTGAGTAATTTAAAAGGTGAAAAATGACGATATAAAACTGAAACGGGTATCAGTAGATATTCAAAGTGGTGAATATTGGTGTTTGCAGTCCAGTTGCAGTGGGCACAAGCGATCATTTAATTACTTGAATCAGTAAAAATTAGTCAAAATGAGAAATGTGCTTGAGAAAAATTCACATTACACTTCTTGTCTCACAGAATTATGGTGGCATGAGGCCTCCTCCCAACTCCATGGGTGGTCCTATGCCAGGAATGAATATGTAAGTTAAATCACTTTGGACACCAAGTTATTAAAAAGATCTGCTTTTACTTTATAGAGTCATTTATTTTTAATTTCTCTTTCACACCATTTCCTCTTTCCATTTTCTCTCTTGCATCCGTTTAATTCCTCTCCTCTTCTCTATCATTTTCCCCCTCAGGGGTCCCGGAGGAAGAGGGCCGTGGCCTGGACCTAATGCTAACTCTGTGAGTCTGAAACCCTTGAACTCTGAACTCTTTACACACGACCACGTGAATATGACGAGCGAAGGAATGACCTTCTGTCGCAGTGCAATAAACCCAAAGAAATTCAAGCTTGTTTATCAGGCTTTGTTATCGAATTGTTGTCTTGTCATGGAAACAATAGGGTGTGGGTATCAAGCGAAGAGAGGTGCTTGTCCTCATTGGATCTTTTCTAGGACAGTTTGGACATTTAAATGGAAAACTTTCACAATTGTAAAAGTACAACTTATTGTTTTTTGGGAGTTTATCAGGTTGTAAAAATTAATTTTCCCTCATGTTCTGTATCCTGCAGATAGCATACTCTTCCTCATCTCCAGGAAACTATGTGGTGAGTTTAAAATCTTATCAAAACCAGCATAAGATAAAAAAAAAAAAATCTATATTTTATTTATTTTGTTGATTCAGATGTTCTGCCGATGTTTAACCTCTTGTCAATGATTGCTCCTCAGGGTCCTCCAGGCGGAGGAGGTCCACCTGGAACTCCCATCATGCCCAGCCCAGGTGGTGCGTCACCTAACTACGTCCCCAGCGCTAACACAAAACCCTTTCTCCTTACTAAACATGCATGCACCCCCTCTCTGTCTTCTACCACTATCACTTTTCTCGTGTCACATCTCTCTGCAGATTTCATGCAACTAAAGCTAGATTTAATTTTTTTTCCCTCTTAGATTCGACCAACTCCAGTGAAAACATCTACACAATGATGAATCCTATCGGACCTGGAGGCAACAGACCCAATGTGAGTCTCGCGTTAGTGAAAGTTCAACAAAAAGGTCTTGGTTGTAACGTAAAAGGGCTTTTAACTTTACCCAAGCTTTGAAAGTTCACAAAGTACTACTAACAAGAAACGACAACAGAAGAATTTATGTTATGAGCTCAACAAGGAGGTGAAACTCAGAGTGCTTCTCGTTCAAAGCCGATAGTCAAGTTGTGGCTGACTGACGAGATGTAATCAGATCAGTGGGTAACTGCGTCGTAACTTTTATTTTGGCCATCTAAGTCCAAAATGCAGCCCTGGAGTTTTCACACATAACAAGACTCGGTAGTGGTTCCAAACTCCAAATGGTTGGAGAAGTAAGGACGGCAGGTGTGTTTGTTTATACGCGTATGGAGTCGTGTGGATGTATCCACAAGTTAAACTGCACACACATTAATCCAGCTCAATCTGGATTAATCACTTATTAATAACTTCTTACTGATTTTTATAAGAATCAACAGTTATTATTTATTAATATATTTATTTGAATGTTTGTTCTGCGTCTGTTTGTCAGTTCCCCATGGGACCTGGGCCTGACGGACCGATGGGAGCTATGGGAGCCATGGAGCCACACCACATGAACGGATCACTAGGTGGGTGAAAATGACTGATATGATATACACTGCACTATTTACATTTAAAGACCACAAGTGACCGACCTCTCTCTCACACTTCATCAGGGTCTGGGGACATGGACGGGTTGCCAAAGGTGAGTAAAAAAAAAAGTTTCCTGTTTTCCTGCTTTTTTGTTTATCTACAATTCATTGTAATGTGTTTTGTTAACTCATCTTTTCTTTCTTTCTTTCTTTCTTTCTGCTCCCCCCTCTAGAGCTCTCCTAATAACATGGGGGGCATGAACAACCCTCCGGGAACGCCAAGAGACGACGGCGAAATGGGCGGCAATTTCTTGAACCCATTCCAAAGCGAAAGTGTAAGTAGAGGCGTGTGGATGGCAACTCTGGCCCCTTAACGGTTCTCCTTGATGTCCCGACATAAAACCAGTGGGTGAATGCAAGCAGAGGGTTCACACGATTTTTTCAGTCGAGTGTGTCCTGTTCCTTTTTCTTGTGTTTATCAGTGTCAGTTAGTGTCACATAATCATAGAAATACTACAGGTTTTACAACACACAAAAAAAGGTGTTTATAAAGCCCCTTTTCCAGCCCAGCTCAGCACGGTTTAGGTTGGTTTTCCACTACTGATTTCGTTTACACATGACGCACAAGAGACTAGTGACTAGTGACTTGTAAAGCACTCAGTGTAACTGAATAATTAGAATCAGTTAATTAAAACTATTAGTTGTGTACTTCGTCCATGACCGGAGCACAGACTCCGCCTGACACAGTCACTGGACTGAAATACAGCAGCAGGGTTTGTGATGCTATCACTAGTGGAAAAACAACTTAACCGTGCCGAGGCGAGTCGTGCTAGTGGAAACGCACCGTATATCAAGATTTACCAAAAACGTAGCACTCTGCTTTGTACGTACAGACTCAAACACGAGCCATGACACAACGTGAGCAGCAGCACAAGCATGATACACAATCAGTCGAACAAAGGACAGCCTTATGTGCCCCTTTTCCTGCTCTCCACAGTTCACACTCTTCATCATGCATGAAAAATGATGGTGAGCGAGCACATGATCAGATCTAATCGCAGGTCGTGTCCTTTTCAGACCGAACCTAACTGATTTCCTTGTCACTTCTCTGTTTGAAGAAACCAAACAAGCCTCGTCGTTGTCATACTCATACATCACCTGGGCCGCAGCACTGCAAATTAAAATGCAACTCTTAAAGCACAGCGAGCAGTAGTGTGGTCACTGTTTAAAGATGTTCTAAAAAACAAGGCTGTAAAGAATGTCTGATGTTCTGCTTGCATTGTAGCCGCTTACTAATCACGTAGGAGTCATAAATATTTCCGAGTTATATCTGAGGTGAAGTAAAGAAGTGGCTTTGTGTATCACTGTGATCGTCTCTCACCCTCGGCCTGGAGAGCAACAGGGATGCACGGGCTTGAGTTTTTGGACTAATAACACCGCAATACATCTTCAGCTTCTCACTCCTATATTTTCTAAATTTAATATGTCCTATATTAAATGACACACAAGATCTTTGCTCAAGAAAAAAAAAAAGTATTATTATAGTGTTTTAAGTCAAATATCATGAACATATGGTTCTCTAAAGGTCATTGAATCAGTAGCAACAGGACTTCATGTCTGAAGATGACCGGTGGAATCTGCTGTTGCTGCTAATTCAACAACTGATGGAGGAGAAAGATTTTGGACACTTTGACTGGTGAACGTTTTCTCTTTGATGACCAGCTCTTATCCAAACTGTGATTAGAAACTAGGGAAAGCAATCAGTGAGCGCCAACCTCTGCCAAGGACCCTCAGTTTCCCCCCCCACTGTTTTCGTGTGTGGATCAAAATTTCATCAAAATGTGTCCTTACTTTTTTTTTTTTTTTGAATTAAGCTGCTCGCAAACAGACCGGACACTTAACCTCCCTCGGTGGAGCTAAAGACAACTTAAATCAGGTCTATTATGGTTTGAATGTGTAAAAATCTAAAAGGCAGAGAAAAAAAATAGCCTGTGACTCTTTAAGCTGTGCAGGCCTGGGTTTGAGCACCCTCTGGTGTTTAAATGTTGTCAGTGACTTATCCACTCATCTGTTCCTTTCCTACCCCCCCTTCCCCTCTCTCCCTCTCTCTCTCTTTCAGTATTCACCCAACATGACGATGAGTGTGTGATTTTATTTTTTCCTTTTTATTTTTTTTGTATTTTTGTTTTAAATCCTCCTCAACCACCCTATTATTATTTTTTATTTTTTTTCCCTTCACTTCAATCCTTCACATTGGATTGGACCACCTTCACACACACGCATTCTCAAAAACACACAACCTCTGCCCTCTCCTCATCCCCTAACCCTCAATACGGGATCCACTATCTCAAACCCCCACCACCACCACCACCACTGCCACCGCCACCTTCTCACTGGGGAACTCTGCAGCCTTCTGGGGCGGCCCTGGAGCGCACTGGGACTCTAATAAAGCCGGGCCCTCCTGGAGCATGCAAGATGGCCGGCGGTGTGAACAGGAATCCGTCACAGAGCCACAGGAAGAGCCTGCTCTCTGACTCTGGCCCTGGCCTCCCTGGCTTCCTGTCAGGGTCTAGACAATGAGCGAGGGAGAAGGAGGACGAGCAGAGAGAGAGAGAGATGGGAGGGAGAGAGGAGACTGGAAAACACAGCTCCCCATCCCCTGAGGACAAAGTCTCTCAGCTGCTGCCTGGAAGCTTCTCTACCCCGACTCTGTTGGTTTTTTTTGCTGTTCCTGACAGATCCAGTGAAGACCGGACAAAACGACCCCTCGGCCCCCACACGTTCTTCACTCGGTGTGTACATTTTTTAGCAGAGGTGCTGGAAGAATGATCGATGAATTCATTCAGTTGATTTTTTTTTTTTTTCTTGTGTATGTATTGTATCATTGTTATTATTATTGTATTATTGTTATTAAGGATATTGGTATGACCATTTTTAAGATTTTAGGTTCTGTTGTTTCTTTCTAAGGGCACATGATTTTTAATGAAGACCGTACATACAGCGCGCGCACACACACACACACACACACAAAATCAGACATTATTTTGAGCACGCTGCCCCCTGCAGGTAAGACTGTACAGATCACGGTACTGATTGGCCCCTTCTCAAAGGTCCAGTGTGTAATTATTTGTGATATTGAGAGGACGCTCCCTTTTTCTTAAGTGTGTCAGGGGAACTATGGTAGCCTTTGCAGGCCAAAAAGGACTCTTTCTCCAATCTGATGTTTCCACCTTCTTCTTTGTTGGTTTATGCGCCGAGTTTATGCGGGAAGTGCCATTCGTCTTGTTTTGAGTAGGCTCGCGCTTCAAAAACGCACCTTCTGGCTGATTTGTTAGTGCAAGTATGGCAGCTAGGGGCTGAAACAACTACTCCATTTATGGATTTTTCATTGAGACAAGTTTTCTGTTTTTTCGGCTTCTTAAATCTGAATATTTTCGACTTGCTTTGCTCCGCAGAACAAAAAAACCCAAAACATTCAAAACTGAATCATCTTGCTTTGTGGAAATACTGGACCAAACAAGCACTCGATGAACCTAATGGCAGCCCCTGCCTAACGTCTTCTACGGCTACAAAAACTATTATTAAATCTGAAATGTTGCACACTGGACCTTTTATTTTGAAACTCTCCATATTTTACCCTGTACAATAACCCACACCAGAAGAAGAAGCAGCAGCAGCAACGCCTCCTGTTTTTTTAATCGCTTCCATGCAGTGTAATGCACAGCTCTATTTATTTATGTACTTTTTAATTTGTCTTTTATATCTTTTTTTTTGTTGTTGTTGGAAGTGTTTATTCCTGGTCTTTTTTGTTAACTGCAGAACGAGTAGCAACTGTGTAAATATGCAGATCCACTTAGCGGCGTTTTCTCTCTTTTATCTCCGCAGTTTCCCTGCGTCCGAGCCCTTAAAGGTGCTTAAGTGTTGATCTTCTGTTTTTTCTTGTTCTGTTTGGGTTTTTTTTTGTGCTGCTTCCACTTTAGCTCACTCCAGTGCGTTCATCGTGTGTGAGTGTGTGTGTGTGTGTGTTTATCATCTCTCTCTGTTGACCTGTAGTGAACACTTGGATTGTTTTTTTTGTTGTTTTTTTCTCGCCCTGGTGAATCCTCCACACACTGTGATGTTCGGAAACACACCTGTCAGACGCCGCCGCGCTCCCCTCTTAAACGTTGCTGCAGATGAAAGGACTTGCAGCTCGGACCCCGGGGGTTTTTTTAAATGTCGGGGAGAAAGGCAGGTCAGGAAGCAGCACGGTGGCTGCTCTGTTGATCGTGATCGAGTGGCCCTCCAAAAAAAACCACCTCCGTTCCCCCTTTTCCCAACACCCAAGCCTCACTTTCATCCTTAACTTCTTCTTTTGTACAACTCTCCCTATTCCTTCTGATTTATCGTTTCCTCTTCGTGTAAATACTGTAAAATGCATTTTGATATCATTGACATGTTTTGATATTTCGGATCACGACACGACAGTTGATCGGAAAAGAAACAAACAAAAACCCGTCATTTTTTGGGGGCGACTTGTGTGTGCGTTCGTTCAGATACGGCGATTGAAAAACACAAAACTGGAGCTGCTATTGACTTAAAGTATGATATTTCACCTCATCACGGACGGGACGCGGTGCGAGGGGTGGGGTGGGGGGTGTCTTTTAGAGCGGCGGGGTCAAAGGGCACGAGGGAGGAACGCTTGGCAGTCGTCAACGCGACAAATTTTAATTTGATCCTTTTTTAATAACGGTATATTAAAACATTTATTGTCCAGAACCCCTCTGTTCTCTGCTTCTGTTCGCGCTCAGGTGGCAAAGAAAAGGCCACGGAAAACGGACAGAACGGACAAAACTTGACGTCCCTTCTTTGTCGGCCTATGACTCGCTGCATCAGGGCACACACACACACACACACAGGATCCAACACAACAGGGACCAGAGAACAGACTTAACTATGAAGGATTTTCTTTTTCTTTTTTTCTTTTCTTTTTAATCTATTTAAAACAAAACAGGACGAGACGGGAGAAAATGTTAAGAGGGGGAATAAAAAAGATGAAATAAAAGGACAGATTTGTTGCTAAGAGGAGGTTGGAGAGGGTCAGGAAGGGGCGTTTCCTCTCCCTCGTACTTTTGAAATACTGTTGTATAAAATGCAGTCAAACTTCTCTCTATCTTTCTGTCCTGTAAGTAAAGCTGTCACGACGTTGATCATTTCTGTATTTCTATTGTGCTGATGTATAATACTGTAACATTCAGGGGGAAGGGAGGGTTAAGAGAGGACTTTCCGGGGGCTGGAGTTAAAGATTTTTCTGTTCAGTTCCTCGTTTTTTGTTTTGTTTTTGTTTTTTTTCCTCTTGATGACAAAGCAGTATTGAATATGAGGCAAGTCTGTCCTTGGGGAGTTGCTTTGTATCTCATGTTAGGGTAGTTTCAGATCCTAAATGTCTCGTGTAGTAAAACAAAAAAACAAAAAAAAATAAGAGGTTCCTTCTTCGTATGTTTCTTTATATTGTAAAGTTTCTTTAGATAAAAAAAACAAAAAAACATGTTGCTTATTGGAAAAAAGGTGGGAAAACTGCATTGATAATAAATGTAATTTTTTTTTCCTGTTTTTTCCGTTCTCGTTTTAATTTTCATCAAGTTGTCAGTCGTTTTTGCCTGTGTCCCCCTTGTTGTAGATACATATTAAAAACAAATAAAATGACTTCACTCCTTTTGCCATGAACAGCAGCTTTTTATTCTGCAGCGTTCAAAACCCACGTTTATTTCTCTGTATCCCAGGAGAAAATGGTTGGTTTGTATTGTTAAAAGCTGTAATTAATGGCTCTCAGATAAATACTCCCAAACTTCAGCCATTTAACCTTTTTATCAGTATTTGTAACTCAAAGTATGAAAAGATGTATGTGCTAATGAATGCATTTAATGAATCACACGGAACTAACTCTTTTGAAACTAAACAACTTTGTTCGATGACAGTTAGTCTAATTTTACTTAAACTCATTTTAATATAAATGAAGTTGTTGAATTGTTTTTTGGTCCAAAAATCATATAAAGATTTATTTTTTTTATGACTCTGTGAAGAAGTCAAATTCATTTTCAGTGTGGGTGAATTAAAATAAAAGGCACCAGTCATTTATTCTTCTATTTTTATTTTTTTTTAGTTTAATTTATGCACAAAAACTAGATGAAGGTTTGCATTTTCTCTCTCTTCCACTAATCTTTGCCTTTTAAAAGCTGAAGTGGTTGACGTGCTCCCCTCTGCTGTGATCCAGCTGCACTGAGTGACGCCGCAGTGACCTCCTGGAGGAGGAGGAGGGAGGAGGAGCAACCAGGGAGGAGACGGAGGAGGAGAGGGCCAGTGGAGGGAGCGGCGAAGCTCTGGACGTGGAGGAGCTGGGTGGGTGAGGCAGGAATGCCATGCTCTTGCTTTTGGAGAGGGAAACCCACGCTGGTAGCTGCCGGCGAGAGTCCGATTGGTCGACTAAGGGCGGGAGGTGAAGCAGAGGCGGAGCCACAGTGATGGACGGCAGGGTGTTCCTGCGGAGGTGGGACTGAGGCGATGGACAGACGATGGGAAGCTTCTCCACAAAGATCCTCTTCTGCGACGTCTTTGAGAGCAGTCTGCTGAAGGTCACCTGAGAAGAACTCCTCACCTCTGTGAGGGACAGGAGTGACTGTGAGCCCCTCAGAAGGTCCCCGGCGTGAACTGTGCTCTCCCTCCTCCCCTCGTCCTCTTTCCCCTCATCTTCACGACGTGTTAAATGCTCTGCGTTCTCCTCCTGCAGCCTCTTCTCCCTCCTGCCCTCCTCATACGCTCTGTTCAGACAGGCCAGGTTGTGCAGGGCCAGCCACGGTTCAGATAACATCCTCTGTCTGGGCGGTGGAGTCGGTGGACTCAGCTCACAGGAGGAGGGATGGCTGCTGCTGCTGCTGCTGCTGCTGCTGCTGCTGCTGCTGCTGCTGCTCTCCCTTTTGCCTAGTGGAAGAAAGTAAGAAAGTAAAAATTCTTAATGTTCTACTGAAGAGGACGAGTAATGGTTATGGAGACCTGTAACTCCTCAGGGAAATGTTTACTGATAAAGTTTTGTTTGCAGCCAGCAGCACTGCCCCCTGGTGGCTATTCAATATATTCTTACTTCCAGCTAGGCCTATGTTAATGTTTTATATTTATATGGTTTATGGTTCGCTTTCCTGTCCTGTCAGCTTTAAAGCGATAGTTTAAGTTTTTTTGAGGGGTGGTTGTATGAGGTGCTGCCCCCTGCTGGACCTTTGCAACTTGCACATTTCTGTGTTGCTCTGTAAACCACTCCCTCCCGTCCATAGAGTCCATAGAGGAAAATCAATCTTTTTTTTTATATATCATGACACACAGGAGTTAATAACCCAACTGCTGCCTCCTTAATCTCCAATGTGCTAAATTTGACTTCAGAGATTAAAATCCTTATGTTCAGATTCAGCTGAAGTGACAGAAGGCGACTAAACGAGGCAGCAGCAGACCAGAAAGTGGTAACCTGCTTATTTTATTGTAACGCAGCGTTTAGAGTCGACTCTGCCTCGCCCCTGACAACACACTTTCATTCTCTGTCCTCAGGCATAAGTGCTAACCTAATTATTTCAGTCCTCATCTGTCTAGACTTGCCTTTTGTTAAAAGCAGGAGTCTGAGTCTCTGAGTCTGCACGCAGACACTTGAGAGTCCTGCTGATGGCACTGATCTCAGCTATATCTACATTCACATGCCACTTTATAAGATGTCACATGACATCTTATAAAGTGACGGGGGCGGCACCAAGTCTAGTCACCGGATGTAGCAGCACTTTGGTTTTAACACGTGGTTATTTGAGTTTTTATTGCCTGACATCTCAAACAAGTCCAGTGAGAAATGTCTCATCCTTTTTTTTTACGTTTTTTTAAACACTAGAGATGCAGTGCTGAAGTAAAAGTACCACTATTTTGATAACGTTGTACTGAAGTACAAGTGAAAAGTGCTGGTCTAAAAATGTACTAGTTAAAGTAAAAAAGTAGCTTGTTTCAAATGTACTTTATTTTAGTGAACACAAATCTCACATTTATTGGTTTTAATTGAAGGCAAAACTTTACAAATGAAAGTGCTGACAAAATGAAAATATGTAAACAAATAATGTGTCAGTCAACATGGGTCAAAGGTCACAAATGCTTTCACTTTCTCACTCAGGGTCCTTAATTATCTCTAATTCTCCTGCCCTCATCATTTACCTTTCACCTGGCCTCAACATTCACCTGTCGTGAATGTTTCCGGTACGTGATTTTTATTTTTTATTTTTTTTAAATTCAGGCCAACAATTTTATATTAATTATTCAACAAAAATGAACCTTGATAATGTTGAGTGTGACCAGACTCATACGTATGCAGATATCCAGCCTCTCCTCCAGGCTGCACACTCACCGGTTCCTCTGAAGTTGAAGACGTTCTCCACCTCGCCTGAGTTGGGCGAGCCCGTCTTCAGGACGATATCCGACGGGGACATGCAGGACACCGGCGAGGAGTCGGGGGACGGCGGGACATTCAGGTAACGCCTGGTCATGGGACCTCCGCTCACACCGACCTCCGTGGCGATGATGATGATGTCACGGCCCTTGGCTCGACAGGCGTCCATTAACACCTACAAGTACATCAAAGATGAGCTAACATTTTAGAGTCTGAAGGGGAGATGTTGCCGTTTTATTGAAGTGAACTGAAAATAGTTGGACAAACTTAAAAACATTGCTTGTGTTAAAGGGTGAAAACATGTAAAGATAATAGAAAAGAAATAAAACTTTAGTTTGAGGGCCTCAAAAACAATCTCCCGTGACACATCTGTAGGCCCCGACCCAGTCTTTAGGAATCACTTCTTTCAGTCCAGTCTTTTTTGAATTCTTTTACCCATCTACCTCTTTTGTGTCCCCGACACGTTACACACTGACCTCCAGTGTGGGTTGGTGCTGTGCGTTGATGGCGTACACCAGAGCGGAGGCTCCGGAGTGATCCTCCATGCTGGGGTCGGCTCCCGCGGTCAGCAGCGTGGACGCCACCTCAGCTCCTGCTCGCTGCATGCAGGCGTACATCAGAGCAGTGCGTCCAGCGCAGTCCTGTGCGTTTGGATTAGCCTGGACCAGTGCAAAAAAAAAAAGGAAGTAAGAGTGTTTAGAACATGGAACATGGAAGATGTCTTCTAGCACTCGGGTTCAAGAAAGACCCGGGTCCGTATGATCTCCCCGTGTGTGCGTGGTTTTCAACACTCAAGATCGTGTGAGACCTGAGAGTTGAGAGAAAACAAGCACTTTTTATGGATATAACTCGAGAATGGATGAACGTTCTCTCTGGTGACCTACAAAATGACTTAATACCATACATTTCCATTTAATATCACATGTTAATAAGACCTGCAGCTCTTGGACCCTGCGTCTTGGGTAAGAAGAGACATTACGTGACGTCTCTGCTTCATATAATCAATAATATATAATATTATTATTATCTTCAGTGCTAAAAATGTTAGGGAACAGTTTAGGAAGCGCGCAGAGGACACAAACACAGTGGCATGCATTAGCAGCCTGTTTACTATGCATTAAAAAATATACCCCTCTCACTGCAGGTGCAGATTTATTATGCATTAAAAAAAATAATAATAAATACCTAAATCACTATATATTGATGAGCTTGAATTCATACTTTTATGCGTGAGGAGGACACACAAGTGAAATATGAGTGAGTGCAGGCCGACCTTGTTGTGGAGCAGGTATGTGAGTAGTTTCACTGTGTCAGGCGCAGTGGGCTCCTCCGTCAGGGCCTTGCAGGCAGCCAGCAGCGCCGTCTCGCCTTTGGGGTTGCGTCCGTTGACCTGAGCCCCGCCTTCTACCAGCAGGCGAACCAGGCGGAGCTTAGCTGAGGCCGCTGCACTGATGAGGGGGCTGCAGTCCAACAGGGGGTCCTTCATCGCCTGGAGAGAGAGAGAGATGTAGTGACACCACGTTCTTTATGTTTTCTTTAAAAAGAAAGACAATTTTGGACATCTTTTTATCTGCTACATTCTAAAGGAAACACAAGCTGATATCCTTTAAAACCGAGAACGTTTTGTGGTATCGGAGAAACTCCCAAGGGTTTCTGAAAGCTGAGAAGTTGCACAACAAAGCCAACATGTGGTTGTTATTACGGTAATTTCACTCGAGCTGTTTCAGGAAGTTGGGGAATCCTCAGAAGAACACCTGTACATAGTTTCAATTTTTTACAAATTTAAAGACAAAGAAACATTCAGATGTTATTGTACATATGTGTATTGTTAAAACAGCATTTTAACGGTGCAGTAAATTGTAAATAGCTGCCAGATATTGAAAGTTGTTCTGGAGTTACTCACAGGACGTTACTCTGGGCCTTTTTATGGTTAATATAATGTTAACAAAAACATTTGGAGGGTTAGGTGTCAAAGGGTTCAAATTTAATCAACCTTTATTGGTGAAGATGCATGTTGCAGCTGAATATCCTTCAGCTCACTCTTCCCTGTTAAGTGTAGCCTTCAGTTAGCATCAAAATCCAAAAGATCCATTTTGGGATCTTTTTATTCCTACTATTTTATCTTAAATTAATATCAAATTCAAATGATTTCAACTAAATTTTACACACGGGCCCTTTAAGTGTAAATACACTGATATTAGAGTAGAAAGTAATTGTTCAGAAACTATTCATTATAACAAAATTGTGTTTAACAGAAATAAAGACACAAAACACGGATTGCAGTTTGAGTTTAAATGCACGCTGTCCCCTGGCAGCGAGGACGAGACACGTCGACAAAAAAGAAGACTCACCTTGACCTCGTTCACCGTGTGGAGAGATTCTGCTGAATTGGAGCACAATTGTCTTTATTCCATAGTTTGTTTTGTTTTTTTCAGGTCTCTGTCCCTGGTTTACTTTGGCGTTTGGGTGAAAGCGTCCTCGTGCCGCTGACCAGTGAGGGAGGCTAACTCTTCCATCTCTGTCCTCATCTGTCCTCTCCACACCCGCTGAGCTGAGCGTAGGCTGCTGGGCCCCGCAGTCAACATTTAAAGTCATAAACACGTCCTGCGTCCAAAATGTCACCAGAGGCAGACGCTGCACTACAAAGACCCCGGGGGCCCTTTGATATGTGTCAGCTTTGAACCGGCATCACCGGCCTTGTGACCACCGTCTGTGTTCAAACAGAGGCAGAGAGACACAGTTACATAATACATACGTGTATGGGTTCGTTTTTTTTAGATGATTTTTAAAAGAATCAGCTAAATACATTACTAGATACATTTCACAATGAGTGTGATGTGCACTGATTTTTGAAATATGCGTAGATGCAAGAAATCACAATTAAAACTGCAATGTGCGGGCCCAGCAGCCCACGCTCAGCCAACAGGTTAAACAGACTAAATTTAGAGGTTACAAGGCACTTCCTGTTTCGTGGTGAGACAGTGGGCTAAATTCAAAATGGCTCACTTCCTGTAGGGTCATGTTTGTTTTCGTAGACGTCTTCACTGTCAGTCACTTGTGTCACGTAGGAAGTTTCGAGCTGATTAGTCGACGTACGGTGAAGTTACAGGGCACTTCCTGTGTCGCCAAAATTCCGGTGGTTGTCGTGGCCACGCCCTGTTGAATTTGCGAGAGATTTTGAGAGCATTTCATCTTTAATGTGTTCAGTACAAATTGACGTGTTTTTCTTATGTTGGTACGATAAATGCGCTCAGGCGACTTCTTTCATATACAAAACGTGCAAATCGCGTCAAAGATGGGCGCTAAATTTTAAGATGGCCGACTTCCTGTTGAGTTGAGCCCATGGTCCCGATAGACTTTTTACTACTTATATATTGTACGTGTATAATTGGTGTAAGGACAACAATCTTGAATCTCGGCTATCGACTGAAAATCAAAAGTGCAAAATACTCCCATGCACTCACAGAGAAGTGTGTGTGTGTTTGTGTGTGTGTGTGTGTGTGTGTGTGTGTGAGAGAGCAGCTGTGCTGTCTGTGAAATAATAAATGAATGTGACTAGAGTGATGTTTGAGTGGCAGAGAGGAACAGACTGTCTGAGATGACGAGAGAAAAAAAAGAGAGAAAAACACATTTCAAAAAGCAGACGTGCAATTAAGTCAAACTGCAATTACAGCCGGAGCGAATGAAAATAGCACACGGACCAAATCTTTTCTCCTCTTTTCGTCCTTTTCTATTCTCAAATTTTATACTTTTTATGCAAATGTTTTGTGCAAGGTCAAGAAAGAAAAGTTTATTATGATAAAATATTCAGTGAGTCAGTGTCAATAATTATCCAATAAGTGATAAAACTTAAAGTTAGACACCTGTTATTTATGGATTTGAAAAGATAGTCATTTTTTATCAGTGTGTTCTTTCTTTCTTTCTTCCTGTGTATCACAGTCTGTTTTTAATGATTTGGACTTTGAGTCTGGCAATTTGTATTTACCCATCAGCTGTTCAATGTTTCTAAATATTTGTATTTTGGTATATTTTCACTGTGAGGGCACTCACACCGCTCACACTCCCTTACCCTAATCTTAACCCTTAACCTTTATCTGCGCCTCTTAATCCTCAAAAATATCTTTGTCAAGGGTGACAGAATGTGAAGACCAGCCAAAATGTCCCCACTTTCCCAAAAATGTCCTCACTCCCTGTGTTTGTTTTGGTCCTCACAAAGTTCCCCATCCATGAACAAATAATGCATTCAATAGCCCTTTAACCTAACCTTAACTCAATTCTAACCCTTAAACCAAGTCTTAACCCTCAAAAAGCCCTTAAAAGTTTCCTCAAATTTTACCAAAAAAGTGTTTTTGGTCCTCACAAAGTCACACAAACAAGAACACACTCACATATTAAGATGAATGGATGCATTTTAATAAACCTGTAAAAAAAACAAAACTAACGTGAAAGTGTGAATGAAAACTCGCGTGAAAAGAAATACAGAGCGAGAGAGAGGGCAGACATCGCAGCGCTTACGTCATCACTACGTCGTGGTTTATTTATGTCTGCGGGCCAATCAAATCCCTCCTCGCTCCTGCCGTCATGACGTAATGCGATCTACTCCAGAATAGCGCGCGGCGGCGGAGCAGCAGCAGCAGCAGCGGCGGGGCCGTCGAGCACTTCCCTCTTTTTCCCTGGGTTTTTGTTTGTTTATTTGTTTGGTCATGTCGCGGTTGTTCGGTCCGCAGTGAACTCGTCTCGGCGGCGGGATGTCGGCGCTCACGGAGAGCCAGTGTTACGGTCTGTCCAGCGGGAAACTGAGCCGCGGCGAGAACGTCTCGGTTTTTCACGTCAAACTCACTGACAGCGCGGCAAGAGCCATCGACACCTTTCAAAACGGCAAGGTACGTCCTTATTCCCCGCTAATTCACCCCCAAATGAGACAAGGTGGTGGTTGAACATGTCGTGGTACTTGTTTACGAGGAGCGGAGATGAAATATGTCCAAAAAAGACTTGAAAAGGGTGAGCAACACGGGTTTGTTTTTCAGCCGAAGTTGACCAGTATGTTGTCGGCTTGTTGTCTCCTACAAGCCTCCCTTTTTTAGCCATGTAGTGGAAACGCATGTTGCATAATACAATGCGGAAACGCTTTCCTGTGTGATGATGATGATGATGATGATGATGATGATTATGCTTGTTAAAACAAAAGGCTAAGTCATTGCCAGCTGGGGACAAGAGTAATGTTTGCCAGTCTGTGTCAAGGAAGGAAGGAAGGAAGGACAGAGGGAAGATAGAGGAAGGAAAGGAGATGAGGGAGGAGGTGTAGGAGGGTTATTTAGGGTTCCATTTGGATGATGGAGTACTTATCCTTTTTTTGAGTTGCAGCCATTTTTGTGGAGACAGATGGAAAAGCTCAGACTAGACTTGGGACGACATGGAAATGTTCTTTAATAATGACAAATATCAGGGATGTAATTTCCATGTACAACACACTTTGAAACGTTACACCTAAATTATGCTTCGCGACATGTTTCTGTTAAAAGATGAAGTTTAAAACCACAATTAACTTAATTTATTTAGCATTCCTGTGACTCATCATCCAGCCCTACCATTATGCGGACTAAAATCATTTGTGACTCGTCTTGTTATCATTGCGATAAATCACTGTGAGAAACAAATTGATGGCATGTTTGGAGTGAAAAACTAGAATGTTTAGGGTTTAGCGTGTCAGAGTTAGTCACATCTAATGGTGAGACTGCAGTTGGACTCCTACAGTGGCCAGAAAGGATGTGAAACTCACACTGTGTGGCTGGTTTGTCCATTCAGGCTGCCGTAGAAATGGCCTTTCCTTATCATACATTTGAAAATGCTTATTCTAAGGCTCATACATGTGTTGTAAAGGGTAATATATTCAATTTTCTGTCGTGAATACGAAAATTTACTTTCAAAAACATTGCATGATCACAAATATCTACTCTTGAGATTCCCTCACCAGCTCCCTGGTTCTAATCTGGAGTTGATGTCCAAAAGTAAGCTAATTTTTGTTTTTTTTAAAACAAAAGCATCATGTGATGTGTGTTGTGAACGTGTCTCACGGAGATAAGCTTGGGCTGCTTTTATAGAACAGTATGTGAATAGCAAACGCTGGAATCAATATCTGGACTCAAATCTCTGCACATAATCTGGGGTTCATGGACTGAATGTTAGTAAGTGAAATAATAATGAACACTTTCATACAAGGGCCTCACAATAAAAGGAAAATCAAATTTAAAAAGCAAATACAACAATAAAACACAGCACAAATATCAACGATATTGTTGACGATACCGAACCACACGATGGCTCAGTGTGCTTTTTATTGCAATGCACATTAAAATAAATTCCAATTGTGATACAGTTAATACAACACGTGACATCGTCAACATGTTATCAACTACAGGATGATTTAAATATGTGGAGTTTTTTTTATTTTGGCACAAATCATGCAAAAATAAAAACAATTATAGACTTTATAATTAATCTATTGCACTGGTACACGTTGCAATTTTTTTTATTTCTTCAACATTAAAACTGATTGCACAGCGTCAACATTTTGACCCATTTAATTAGAAATGAACCGGCATTCTTGTATGTGCACTTCCCCACTTCACTCTTTCCAAATAACCCGCGTAGGAAAGTCCTCAGAAGAGAAATGCACTGTCACACTTTTTCTGATAAAAGCTGAAAACCACACCGCTCTATGCACACATCCTCCTGGTTGAGTTTAATTTCTTTGTAAAGAGAGAGAGAGACAGGAAGAAGAGGGGGGGAAACACCTGACGCTATACTGAATACTGAGTCTTAACACACACACGTACATAGTAGTGTTGCCGTGCACATACCTAGTTTCTTTATTTAGCTTTAAGTGTGGCTATTCATAACCACTCGGCCTGATGATGGAGAAAAAAAAAAGCCACACACACACACCTCCATACGTAGCTGTGCAGTGGCAGGCACATCACGCTCTGAACTCATCAACAGGTGGACTCACAAATCCTCTTCATGCGAAAGGTCAGTTAAATTCTAGTTGTTGCATACTTTCCGTCCACGCCGCAAACGTGTTACTTTGGCCTGCTGTCAACTCTGCAGTTTTCCACCGGGCTCGAGAGATGACAGGACTGTGATTTCACTGAGTGCGTTCGACCGTGTTCACATGCAAGGAACTGTTGTGTGTGTGTGTGTGTGTGTGTGTGTGTGTGTGTGTGTGTGTGTGAGCAGCAGGTCGCAAAGACCTTCGCCGAAGCCCCCATTTGGATATCAGATTGAATTTATTTAAAGGGCATGCCAAGCACAAGTGACTGGGTACGCCAGCGCTGCCTGTGTATTCATGCGTTCCTCAGGAAATGGGAGGGAATTTTGTGGAGTAGTTCTGTTCATTTACAAAACAGCGATTTGAATCAAATGTATCTCTGTGTTTGTATAAGCCCACATATAGGTTTGGCTTTTTAAAGGTGCAGTGTGTAAAGTTTAGGGGGGGTTCACTTGCAGCGTTTGAATTAAAAAGTATGGAAGTTTGCCACTATTGATCAGCAGTCATCATCACTAAATACACCAGACTCTTAAATATTGAGATTTTAGACATTTCCCTGGTAAATGTCGGAGATTAACCCACATTTTTAGTGTCGTTAAGTCTTTTTGACTGATCAACAGTTTGGCATTTTTAGGCTTGATTCTCGCATCAGACGTCTCTTCCTGTGACCAGTCTCTGATCAGTCAGTGGTCAGTCACGCGCCATAAGTGTAAACCAGGGGGTCGTGAGTGTGGGAAGCTTCATCCTCAACCAGAGAAATACGACATCTTTGAGGCATGTGAAGGCCACCGTAGTTCCCTGACGTGCTTGGGATATGTACCAGGGCTGAACAATTTGTCGCAATTTTGTCGAAATCGCAATACGGCCTACTGCAATATATCTTAAAGCCAAAATGTCCAGATGACCATTTTAGGTGAAATATTGTCCCGACCGGACTGAAGAAAGCATCTTTGTTTCTCATGGATCTGCACAAATCTCACACAGTAATCATTTTAAATATGAAAATACAGATGAAATTGGTAATTAAAAGGCATTCAACTGTATTTTAAGTATGTAATACAGATCAGTAAGTAGAATACAGAACTTACTGTAATTTGGGGTAGATTTGAGTGTATTACAGTTTTTACAATGTATTTTTAATGTCCTGGGTCCAGCTTTATAGTGAGATATATCCTGTTTATCGGGACACTGCATAAAACTGCGGAGATATTATTAATATCCATATTGCTGATCTTAAGAGTGTCTGTGTCTCTGCTTATACTTAGGGTATTAAGAGTTATTAATGAAGTGAACATCGCAGTATTTCTTTGAGTGAAAGTAGGGATCTCCACACTTTAAGTACTGCTGTCCAAAACTCGCTCCACCCACAATTCAGAGATGATCAGTGGTTCATTTAAGTAGAGAGGACTGGTGGGCTGCTGAGGTCTAGTAATATCACTTCTTTCCATCTTTCTACCCACAACCTTTACATTTCAATTTGTTTCCTTTTTTTCGTTATCTTCAGTCAACGTCACTTTCAGGCAGATAAGCTGTAAATGACGAGGTCTTCTCATTCATCCAAAAATACCTGTGAACAAACCGTGTCACTCACGGCGTAAAGCTTGGCTGGAGTTCCCCATTGAAGTTCAAACATTGCACTGGTATTGCTTCTCTGTTTCACCGTTCGTAACCTCAACTGTAGTATCAGTCAGATTAGTTTTTTTGGAGGATGACTTGTGACACAAATCCACTCAACCAACCCTGAAAACCAGCGCTGCATGTCTGTGTGTGTCAACAATAGATTTGGATGTGTTTGTATTTTTAACCCTTTAACACCGAGCATATCGCAGACGAGACGACACTGTAATTACGCGACAGTGTGTGCTATCAGGAAAATTCCAATGTTTTCTGAAAGCTGAGAAATTGCACATCAAAGCCAACATGTGGTTATTATGGTTATTTCACTCGCGCGGTTGCAGGAAGCCAGCGAGTCAGTGTTTTTGTCACCAGAGAGGAGAGAGTTAGAAAAATGCCTGCACCTAATTTTTTGGCGAGTTTTTGGACATTGAGAAAAAGACAAAAACAAATGTTATTTTAAATATTTGTTATACTGCTCAAATCTGGTGTTCATGTACAACAACAGTCTTTGTCTTAATTTTAAATTGTTAATACACTATTTTAACATGCAATAAATTGTAAATAACGATATTGAAAGTTATTCTGGGAAAAATGGACAAAAGCACTTACTGACAGGACATTTTCTGGCCCCTTTATGGTTAAACTAAGTTTTAAAAAAAATCCAGACAGACATTTTGAGGCTTAGGTGTTAATGTAGTGTAAGTAACATCTATTTTTTAATGTTTTAGGCATGATCTGTGGACTGAAAACCACTGTGATACACAAAAACACTGAACTAGTATTAGTAGTGAACAGAGAGGACAGCAACTGTGAGTAAAAACTGAGGTAAAAATGAAGGACAGAACAGTATAAATACAAGTACAAACAGCTCAAACTACAAACTCTGTTATGTTAGTATCTTATCAGGTGTGTGTGTGTGTGTGTGTGTGTGTGTGTGTGTGTGTTCATGCTCATGCTTTGAGTCACTGAAATTCAGTCCTCTCTTTCTTCAGGGCTGGTCTTCTTGTCCTACTATCTCTTTCAATGGAAACCAAGGGGTAAGCAGATGTAGTTCACCTGTTGACATACACAATTATTAAATTCTAATCTGATCAAAGACGTAAATCTCATGCTCTTTATCTCTTTATTTCTTTTTAATTTGTTTTCTCCCTTGCAGAGAATTGCTGTCCCTTTCTCAGACAGCCGAGATGACGTGAGGACCTTCACCTTTGACGTGATGAACGTTGCCCGTAACAATCCTCATGGAAGTTTTGACTGCGTGCAACAGCTCAACACGGGGTAAAACACCACAAAATCAATGGAATATATATATATAATTGCACTATGAATTTATATAAATTGTCTAGAGTTGTCAGATTGATGTAGTTTTAAGATTTTACTAAAGACACAAGGTGTGCCTTCGGTTTTGCAGATATGGTCCCAACAGAAGCAACAAATAAGCATACTTTTAAATTTACTGGATGCATCACACAGTTTGCTCACATGTAGACACTTGCAGAATTCAAAACCCACTTGCGAGGCCCGCATGCATGTTTTTGTCTGCGGCAATTACATGATTATATGTTTACTTTGTTGTATCCTGAGAAGAGTTAAAACAGTCGCCTGAATGAGACTGGCCGTTTTTTTTTAAACAACATTTCCACTCCCCTCTCTCCCGCTGTGTGAAAGTCACCCTGCTGGTTACGTCTTTCTTTAAATGCCAGAGAAAACACGGGGGCTCCTGACTCACCGAGTGTCTCGCAAAGTGGAAAAAGTGTGAAAGTGAATTTTTAGGTTGTGAAAAGTGTGGGAATCATATGTCACATTTACAGTCTTTGCCGTCTGTTGCCCAATTGACATGTTGATAATAAGGACTGTTAGTTATGTCTCGATACTAGAATTTCAAACTCTATACTGAATGGTATTGAGAATTTTCTCAATTCTCCATGTGTGTGCGTGGGTTTTCTCTCTGTTCACCAGCAGGTTTTTGGGATTAGGTAAATTGGACACTCTAATTTGACCGTGAGCACAAGAATTGATGGTAGTTTGTCTCTGGTGCCCTGCCTTTTGCCCTATGTCAGCTGAGATTGGCACCAGCGCCCCCTGCAACCCTCATGTGGAGGATAAAGTGGATGGATGGATGATGTTTATCGTGTGTGCAGAACACTCTCGGACATGAAATATTGTGTTATCCTGCTAAATAACACTGTTGTGCTGGACTCACACCTACTTGTTACTTTTATGCTTGATGGTGGGCGGGTCTGACGCTTGGTGCTGGAGGACAGAAGTGTCTGTCATGACTAACTACTTAGTAACTCTTGCTCTGCGATGTTTCAGGAGTGGTGATGTGACGTGAGCAGAACATAATTGGATTGGCTAGTGCCTGTGATAGATTATTCATACAAATTCGAATCCTTCAAGCCAGCGACTGAGTACCATCAGCCTGGTCATTAAACAGCAATCCCATTGCAATTTCTTCCAAATTACCTTTTCTAGTTGATTATAGTTGTGTGTAAATTATATTTCATCTGCTGTAAGAACTAATGTAAGCCAGTGTGTTATTTGAAATTAATGATTCTGTGTTCACCTCCTCCTCCTCCTCCTCCTCCTCCTCCTGCCAGTGCTGCCGAGGAGCTGTCGTGTCTCGGGGTGATTCAGAAGAAGATGACGGTCAACGCCACAGATGACTCGTATGATAAGGCTCGTCAGAGCATGGCCCAGGCTGAGGAGGAGACGCGTAGTCGAGGGGCCATCGTCATCAAACATGGAGGACGCTTCCAGGGTAGGCATGTGCCGCCTGTGCACAGAGACCTCTTAGTTACACAACATTTAACTTCAGCTAAGGATATAAGACTGGCCGGAAGACAAGTTTGTACTGTGCACAATCTGCCATGTTGCATTGGTTACCATAGCAACTTGTCTGGTAACAGTGACATGGTAACAGTGAGTCTTCAGTCTTTTCTTCTGCAGGTCCCCCCCCGTGTCTCTTTTCTATGGGAGTAAACTTTCTATTCAGCACACACCTGCACATTTACATACATTGTTACAGGCCATACGTTATTATTAGACATGCGCTGGTTTTACACAAACATGCTGAATGCTCGTCAAGTACACACAGACACCATTAAACCAGTGATTTAACTTTTTTTTTCCTCTTTCTAACCACCAAACCACTTCCTTCTGAAAAAGACATGTTTAACCACCGTCATCGTGTTTCAGCGTGCACACATACATGCACATAGACATGCACCATATGACCGATGAGTTTGTCAGTTCAGAGGAAACAAACGAAAAAAGCAGAACTACAGGCTTGTGCAACAGTGTGTTTTTTTTTCCTAAAATAGATAGCAGCGTTTTGCTCATTCAGATGTGTGTGCATCTTTGCAGCCTGAATGTGGGTTTCTGCAGAGGTAAACTGAGGTCTTTCCTCTTTTATCCACGGTCGTGTCACAGGATAAATACGATGATCCGCAAAGTGTGCTTCCTCTTCCTTCCGAGGGGTGTGAGCAATTTTCTCTTACTAGAAAAACAAACACAGGACAAGGTCTCCTTTGATGGCAGAGACCTCAGCCAGGCCCCTGTTTAACTTCACTCACATTTCTTTTGAAGATATTCCTGCTTTATTTGGAAATGATGTCTTTTGATGTGCGATTTCCTGCTTCTTCTCAGGCAAGAAGGTTACGGTGCGAGCTCCGGCCCCGGCTCTGGCCAGCCTGTCTAAGCCGAGACACAAGTCGCCCCAGTCCATCCTCAGCAACATGAAGAGGGGGGTTGGTGTGTCCAAAGTGAAGAAGGAAGCCTCTGAATCAAACAGGAGCAGCGTGGCTAATGTTCAAGAGAGGCCACTCAGGGAGAGATTAACTCACCTGCTGGCTCTGAGGCCGTACAAGCGGCCAGAGCTGATCCTGAGGCTGCAGAAAGATGGACTTTCAGCAGAAGATAAAGACATGCTGGACCCGGTAGTGATGGAGGTAATTATTGTTTGTTTGAGTCGGTGAATACAGCTTCCACTGAAAGTGTACTAACAGAAAGATTATGGAGTTTAAGAGAGAAACATGGGATGTTCATGGAATATCATTAAAACTGTAGTGTGTAACTTTTAAACATATACAAATGTGTTCACACCATGCTGTGTACGCTGATCAGTGCCATATAACACTCTCTGTGTTTCTCAGTATAGAGGTTTTTATTTTTTATTTTAGATCTCATGTCACCTGGTGATATTTCCGCCCTGCAAATAGAGAGTGATTTGCTTTATGTCAGGACAAACAGAGGCAACGGCAACATTGTGCTAGTAAAGCGAGACGACTGCAGACAGGTTGGAGTATGACTTAAAAAAAACACAAAGAAGCTTCTAATGCTCAAAAAAAAACAGCTGTTATACACACTAACGCTCCCTCAGTTTGTTTTCAGATGAAGGACGCAGCATACAAATAATGTTACATTGGTTCTGTTCTGAAAGACCCAAGGCAGAATAAC
Source organism: Solea senegalensis (assembly GCF_019176455.1). Classification (NCBI taxonomy): domain Eukaryota; kingdom Metazoa; phylum Chordata; class Actinopteri; order Pleuronectiformes; family Soleidae; genus Solea; species Solea senegalensis. The sequence goes on from NC_058036.1 coordinate 17,104,103, forward strand.
AACATCAACAACAATAAAAATCATTTAAAATGTATTTTCCATCACTCACTACACATGATTTTTAGACACCAGGGTGATAAAAATATGTTCAGAAATGAATGCAGCTGTTTGTGTGTGCTTGCAGGTTGGCCAGTTCAACATTAGAGACAAGACCTTTGTTCTGAAGGACGTTCTGTATAAGGAGCTGCAGAAGGACTGGCCAGGCTACACCACAGGAGACCAGCAGCTTCTCAAAAGAATTCTTGTCAGGTGACACAGATGCTCATGTTACTGAAAAAAGGCCAAAACTACAGTGAATCGGCCTGTGCTAATGGTGTACAATTACACTAGGTACTGAAAGCAGATGTTTGGACATAGGATAAAAAAAGAAAGCCCATGGGAGTTTTAATTACAGATGAAATATAAAAACATAATAAAATACTGTAGAAAGTATAAAAACAACACAAATAAACAAGTCATACAATATATAAAAAAGATAAAAACCAATGTCTCATGCAGGATTGAAAGCCAAAGAGTAAAGAGCAAAATTGCTTAACTTAAATAAATATTCAACAACATTTTCTATAAAATATAAAATACATAACTCGCATAAATAAAATATAATGGACAATTAATTAAATAAGGAGGATTTATTTAGGCTGTCAGTGTGTGTCTGTGTGCACATGCAGCTTTATGTAAGACTGTCGTCCTCTTTTTTCCTCTCTGCGCAGGAGACTGTTTCAGCCGCAGCAGAACCTCCTCACTGCCCCCGAGGCCCAGGTCAGCCCCCTGAGGGACACCCCCAACTCCTCCCCGGCACACCGTCCAAAACATTCCCTGCCGGAAGAATACACTGACCCTCTGGTCAACAAGAAGCCCCGGATCTCACACTTGTCCAGCAAAAGTGACAAGACAAGGCCGAGGCCGTCGGAGCCGGTGTCGCGTAAAGACGCCACAGAAGCAAAAGCGGACGATGGGCGAAGGGACTCGCTTGACCCTCGAAAGCTGTTTGACTCGCTGTCAGCTGCCTGCGAGCAGCGGGAAGACGATGTGGCTAAAAGGCTGGCGTCGACTCCGTGTGCTCAGGAGGAGCCTTCGCGCCCAGACGACCGCGTTCAGCCCGACTGCGATGACCCTCCGTCCCCTCTGATAGTGCCCGATCTGAGCAAACACGCCACTAAAAGGAAGAAGAGCAAACACAAAAGCAAGGTAAGTGCAAAAGCACCTGGAGGTTTGTTCATTCTTCCAGAAATAGTTAAACTCTTGTGCGACTGGATGTTTTTTCTTGTTTCATAGGAGAAGAATAGATGGAGAGAAGGTAAAGAAAGGAGAAAAGGTCACAGTTCAGATAAATGTGGTGAGTTTTTCATATGGGATCTCAAAGATCCGTGTGTCTTTTTGTATTTTGTGATTATTTGACATTTTTCTACATCTTTCCTTTCTTTCAGAGCCAAGTGAAATGCTGTTTGAGTCTGATGTGCTTCAAGGGGACGGTGACGCAGCGGATTATTTATCGTGAGTATGTTTTAGTGTTAAATCCACAGCAACTTACCTCATAGAACTGGAACCTTTTTGAGGAACTCCCTGACAGTTAGATGAATCATACATCAGCCTTTCTTCTGAATGTTGGTAAAGAGATAGCAGTGAAATAAATTAACATTAACAGTTAAGCACAAAAAGTCCCGCCCTGGGCTGTAGTACTTTCTGGAGGTTCTGTGGAAGTTATGGGGTGGAGCTAACACTGCTGGATGTCACTGACTGATCTATTCCTCCTTCAGATTCTGATTTAATTTGAATGGTCACTTATTGTCTTTAATACAGTACAAAACACAACATATATATATAACATAGTTAACATAGTTAAAGTAAATACTTACCAGATAAAACACAGTAAGTTAGACATTTAAATGTCATTTAAAAGCTGTTCATTAGCCCCGAATGCTCCTGTATCATCTCCCCTCATTATACCCAGGAAGCGTTGGTTGTAAATGTTCAACAGAGATGGCAGTATTGCACCAATTATCTTTTCCACAGTTCTCAAAGCTTTGCTCAGTCTTTGCCTTTTCTTACTTCTGCTGCCACCATGCCGTGTCCAGTGATAGTCAGAGTGCTTAGTTCGGCTAACCAGCTGCTTTTAGAAGTCCCAAAGACAAAGACCAGAGGTGACAGAGCCTTTGCAGTGGCAGCTCCTCGGCTCTGGAATGCCCTGCCCTGCCACATTAGAGGCGCCCAGACTGTCTTTAAAAAATCTACTATTACTCCATGGCGTTTAACACGGGTTGAGTTGGACTCCCATTGTTTTTGTTTGTTTGTTTTGCTTCTTGTGTGTTTTCTCTATGCTCTGTTTCGCTTTTGAAATGTTTTATGTTTTCATGCTTTCTATTTTGACTGTTTTTTATTTTGTTATCTGACGTGATTCTGTACGGCACTTAAGTCAACCTCGACTGTTTTTAAATGTGCTATGATAAATTTGGGTTGAGCTAAGATGAAGATTTTGTGACCAGCAATAAATTCCAAGCTTTTTTTCTATTGTCCTTCTTTACAGAGGATGACATTACATTTCACAAACAAGTGGTTTCTAGAGTCTTTCAATGTTTTTGTATTGCTGTTGAAATATGAAACCCTAAGTATTGGAGGAGCTTTTACACCTGGGGCCTCTTTTGGAAATTCAAGTTCCTGGAATATTCAGTGTCCTGTTATTAGTTACGTTGTCAAGTCATGTTTTTGCCAGCCTTTGTCTGTTTTGAGCAACATAACTTGGCATAAATGATATGATTTTGATGGTGTGATGGATACAAGATCAATAATTATTAACCGTGTGTGAGAGAGGAGCTTTCAAAATGTTTGTCAATACCTTGAAAATGTTTCTTTAATACAGAGGTTCACAGGTTTCTAACGCAGCGTGCTGTAAATGTAAATCATCTCACAGGCGTCTTCTCTTCTCTTACTGTCTCTGCACAGGATGTACACGGTGATCTGCAGCCATGAGCAGAGGCAACGCTACAAACAGGACTTTACCAAGGAATACAGCGAGTACAGAGACTTACACGCGCGCATCGATGGTGTCACGCGGCAGTTCATGGATTTGGACTCGCAGCTCAAAGAACTTCACCAGGAATCACGTAAATACAAGGTAATAATATCGTATTGATTCAGCCAATGTGTGACTATTGGTTAACTATTTTAATGTGTGTCAAACTGTTGCTCTACCCCTCTGAAACTGAGGAACGGGGAAATGTAATTAATGGATGATTAAATCCAGAAAATGACATTACATTACATGTACAGATGCATAGATGCAACATTTCAGAAGGTTTAAATTGTCTGTATTTCTGTCTCTCAGACCATTCGTAATCAAGTTCTTCAAGAGTATCGGAAAATTAAAAAGGTAACAACTCTATAAATAACTTCTCAAAATGGCGCATTTTCTCCCTGTGTGTGTGTAAGGGGTTTTCTCCGGGTTCTCCGGTTTCCTCCCACAGATCAAAAACATGCAATATGGGGATTAGGTAAATTGGACACTCTGAATTGACCGTAGGTGTGAGAGTGAATGGTTGTTTGCATATGGCAACATTTATTCTTTATTTAATTATTCTTTCATTTATTTTTTTCCCCTTTAGTCCAACCCGAACTACAACCAGGACAAGATTCGCTGTGAATATCTTCACAACAAACTAGCCCACATTAAGAAGATCATATCAGAGTACGACAACCAGCAGCTCATGGACCGTTCCTGTCCCAAATGATGAGACGTGACTCTGAGAGTGAACTGAAATAATGCTACACACACGCACACACACACGCACACACACACACAGAACCAGTGAAGGTTCACACTGCTGAGCTGAATGCCATCAAGCTGGATTTGGATGGTCATGGCTAAACACAGTATATACTCTTCTACTGAGACCTACTGGAGGTGCCAGTCAAGTCATTTGTGAAGAGTGGCAGTGGAGCGTTGGGTGAAAGCAGCTCACATCTTTTCTTTTAAGATGAGATGTGCTCTTTAAAAAAAAAAAGTGGTTTGACCCACTACAGCGACACGATTCTGCCCAAGGACACAAGAAGTGACAGTGGAGTCGTTGAAGCTCTCAAAGCTGAGATTGAGCTTTTATCCTTTAAGATGAGAACAGTTATATGTGTGAAAGGTGCTAAACCTAAAAAATAGTAAACCGTAGGTCACACATCACACATTTTAATTGTTTTGTGGATTAAATGTAAACATCTAATTGGGCATTTGCTTCTGATTTTTTTCCTTCTTTATGCGGGAGCATGAGGTAACTGCACACTGTACATACCCCACACGGCTCATATGAAAAGCAGGTGAAGGTTTCTTCTTCTCCGGTGTCACAGAAAAGACGGCAGCTGTGATCCAAATGTTCACATTGTGCTAAAACACCTGTCCTTCAGTATTCTTTAGGTTTAGGTGAATTGAGACTTCAGTGTTGTCATCACTTCTTCTCAATAATGAATCTTGAAAGTATTTCCAGTGCCTGAAGTGGTTATTACGTCTAGTCTGGTTTCATAGTATTCCACTGGTTTTATCCTTTCTGTGTGTGTTTTTTTCCCCAAAACACAAAAGACTGTTATGTTAATGTGAACATTGTATTCAGGGAATTTACAGTGTGAGCTGCAGTAAGCGTACAATGATTAAAGCCAGTTTTAATTAAGAGTATTCAAATGTATGGCGTTGTTGTTACCGTGGGCTGAGACAGTGAAGAATGGAAAGACTTTGTTGCATGCTTTGTTCTTTACAGAATGCATGAGAATGATGAAAATCTGCGATTTTGTCCGACTTTCAAATAAATTCCTTTTGTTATTTATCAAACGAGTGCTCTTTTTGTTGTTTCTACAGTACGTTCGTAAATGCAATATGCATTAGACATACAGCTGAATAAGAATAACAGACTGAAGTATAATATACAGGGAAATTATCTTTCAGTCTCTCCCTTCAGTGGTCGCCACAGCAGATAGTCTGCCTCAATTTACAGGTAAATAATTAGGTAGTCAACTGGTATGTCTGTAAATGTCAGCAAGTGGTGTAGGTTGCCATTACAAAACATTTATGATAATGAATGTCTGTAAACAAGTAGTTGTAAGTCACACATATGCATGCATGTTCATTTACATCTGAAACCAATTCATATCTAAGCCAAACTTAAAAAATAATAAAATTACGTCTATATAAAAAAAAATATAGACGTAAGTAAATAGGTAAGATCTTTAAACTCAGAGTTTGACTTGTTATTGTTAATTTAATACAGTTAATTTCAAGTAGTATTTGTATTCAGTAGTCAAAAGATTAAAACAGTTTTTGTAAAAACAGCAAGGGTGTATTAAGACATATTTTGAAGTGGCTCATAAAACAAAAAAATCCCCAAATAAGACTAACTAGTTCTCGTGTGAGCGTGGATAGTTCAAAAAAAGCATGACTTTATTTACCACAGCCCTGATTGGCTGTTCGGTGCTAAATTCACGCCCCCATTGGGTCAAGCTGGGGGAAAGAGCCCTCTGATTGGTCCAGCTTCTTCTTCGCGACCTTTCACCACTGCTGTTGTTGTTAGCAGTCACTTCCTGTCGTGTTTGGTTGTAAACACCAGAATGAATGCTGTGACACTGGAGGCAATGTGACCACTCGTTCTTGAACTTTGTCACGGGGTTTTCACGCTTAGTTATTAATATGACACGAGAGAAGACACACTTACAGAGGGATGCGGGCTGTTAGGTGAACGTGTACGGTAAGAGACAGTGGACACTGACTGTCAAACAGAGTTGTGCTAATGGAGCTAAGCTAAGTGAAGCCACAGCTTCATGCAGAGTTTAGCGCAGGTTTTTATCAACAAGTGTTTCAAACGTCAGTTTCAGAAGTCTGCTGAGTCAGTGCGGCAGTGAAAACACGACCTTTATTTTTTGTTACTACAAGAAAAACTAGAGATGCACAATGTTGTACTTTTTTTTGCCGATATGCTGATTTATTGTGAGGGTCATTTAGTCTCTTCTGTTGTGAAATTAATATATTTGTCATACTCATGTCGCAGCAGATGTGGATATAATAATACATATTGAATATAATGCAAAATGTATACTGTACTACTGTATCACTAAAAAAAAACAGCCTACAGAAATAACTACATTATAACTTAATTTTTATGTGCAGGCCGCAAGTTTGAGACCTCTGCTGCAGACCCACTGCTTCAAGTGTTATGCACACAGAGATGGTCTTCTTCTTACTTTAGGTTGTAATGAGTGCTTATTTAGTTAGTCTTGCAACAATTTTGGCCATTGTCCACTGACCTCTGTCATCAACGAGACATGGTTGTGTGTAAGAATCTCAATCAGCAGTTCCTGAAATACTCAGATTAACATCCATGCCACAGTTAAGCTTTGATTTACTTTAATCATCTTTCTTCCCCATTCTGACCATAGACCATATCTACGTGCTTAAATGCAGTGAAGTGCTGTCATATGATTAGCTGATATTTGCAGTGACACACGGGTGAACACAGGTAACAAACTAGTTCTTCTTGTTCCTTCTCCCTCTCCTGCGCAGCCTGTTTTGTCACCTCCACGAACGATCTCTTGAGTTATGGTGGGGATTCTCCAAAGAATGTCAGGACTGAGGGCAGCTCTCCGATATCTGAGCGCCCATCGTGTCTTCTCATCGACGGCCAGAGCCAGACTTTCGTCTGCGGGCCTCTGCAGTCCTGTCCTCACCTGCAGCTCGGGACAGTTCTTGTTCTCCAGTCGTCAGGTTCATGCTGGAGCAGATGCACCAAAGCCGTCTCCCTCTGCAGCCCCAGAGAGGCTGCCTTTCTCCAGAGTGACTCTGCAAGATCTGGACTTCTTCAGGAAGGTGTTACCGGGGAGGACAATCACTGACCCAGACCTGCTGGAGTCAAGTAATGTGGACTGGCTCAAGACAGTGAGAGGTGATGGCTACAGTTGAATTCAGCCTCATTCCACACACAGGGTTTGTTTTTTTGGTATATGAAGGAACTGACGTAACTCATGTGCCTTCTGCAGGCTCCAGTGAAGTGTTGTTGAGACCTCAGACCACAGAAGAAGTTTCTCAAATTCTCAGGTAAAGAACACGACAGGACAAAGTATATATGAAAACATAAGTTGTAAAGGGATTGTTTGTAAGAGGCGTTGATATTAACTTGCTGTTTCCGTGGCTGCCAGCAAAGGGCTCACCTAATAAAATGCCTGCTTAAATCTACAATATTTTATGAATATTTTATTTATTTTTCAATATTATCTTTATTGAGTTTTCTAAAATACTTACAAAGTACATAATTATACAGAAATAAGAGTGCTCTCACATCAAAGGAAATATCAGGGGCAGTGTCAAATCACCCCTTTTACCAAATTAAGTATTTATGAGATAACATAGAGCAACACTTCGGTGAAAGTGCAAGTATAAAGAGCAACAACAACCAGAACAACAATACAAACTCAAATATACAATTCACACAGAATAAATAAATTAAATTATTTTAGGACACTGCAGAAGACTACTGATAACTACGTCTCGTCAGTTTCGTTCTTTATGAATATATTTACTGCTTTTTCTTACTGTTGGGTAACTTCTTCCAGTTAGAAAATTAAGTATGACACACACACAGAGTTGTTAATCCACTGCTGTCTCCATCAGTATGTCAAATATGTTACCTTGTGACTTTGGTGCTTATAATTCCCTGTTTGGAATGACTTAAGTGGCAGAAACTTGTCAAACACGGCAGCAGTTACACCAGCATCTCCTGTGGTGTGGGAGAGTGAGCAGTTAGCAAACTTAGATTTCCAGCAGGAAATGGCTGTATAATGGTGAGATAAAGCAGCAATCACAGTGTAAAGATATCATAGACCAGTGTTCCCCAACCATGGTCCTCAGGGAACACTGCCCTGCATGTTTAAGATGTTGCCCTGCTCCTCACACCTGATTCAGATGGTCAGCTCGTCAACAAGCTCTGCAGAAGCCTGGTAACGAGCTGTTCATCTGAATCAGGTGTGTTGGAGCTGGAATTTGTAAGTGGCTAAAATCAGTTTTCTCTTCTGTACCAGTGAGAGTGACACTTGAGAGCTGTCCTTTTAAAATGTTTTATCCCCACCATAGTTATTGTAACAGTCGTAACTTGGCGGTCAACCCTCAAGGAGGCAACACCGGGCTGGTGGGGGGCAGTGTTCCAGTCTACGACGAGATTGTCCTCTCCACTGCTCTCATGAACAACGTCCTCACTTTTGACAGCATCTCTGGTGAGTCCAGTACTTACTTAAAAGTTGAATCCAAAATGCACCATGTGTATTTTTTTTTAACTGACAAATCATCACATATTTCTATTTTTCAGGGATTCTGACCTGCCAGGCAGGTTGTGTCCTGGAGAACTTGTCCCTCTATCTGGAGGAAAGAGATTTTATAATGCCACTGGATCTGGGGTCAAAGGGCAGTTGTCAAATAGGGGGGAATGTTGCGACTAATGCAGGTGGGCTACGGCTGCTGCGCTACGGCTCCTTACGTGGGACCATTCTGGGTCTGGAAGTGGTGAGTTAAATACAGTAAATACCTCAGGGGGAACTGTATGTAAGTGTGAGATTTTGATGTACGTGACGTATGCAGGTGCTGGCCGATGGACGTGTGCTGGACTGTTTGACAAAGCTGCGGAAAGATAATACAGGATATGACCTCAAACAGCTGTTTATAGGGTCAGAGGGCACACTGGGGGTCATCACGGCAGTGTCTGTGCTTTGTCCACGGAAACCAAAGTCTGTCAACGTGGTTTTCCTGGGTATGATTTTCTCTTATCTCTCAGATAAGGATAAAAACAGTCAACTAAAGAGTGTCATAAAGTTGTGAATGAGTTTCCCTGTAACAGATTAGCAGTTACATTCTACAAGCTGATCATTTTTCTCGTTATTAGGTTGTGAGACCTTCGAGCAGCTGCTGCAGACATTTCAGCTCTGCAGAGGAATGCTGGGAGAAATCCTGTCAGCGTTCGAGTTCCTGGACAGTGAGTGTATGAGGCTGTTGAACACGCATCTAAAAATGTCCAATCCCATATCTGGTAAGTGTATTTATTTAGTTATGCCATTATTTATTGACTGTTCAAACACACAGATACAGTAGTGCAACAAAGCTAGTTTCAGCCACATCTGATGTCCTTTATTGGTTAATATTATTTTTAAAGCTTGAGTTTGTTAGATATAGGGCTGTCCCCGACTCAGGATTTTCTTGGACTTCTGTCAAACTACAAACTTCCTGTGTCCGCCCCTTTCAAATTAAAGTCATACATGGTTCATCCATATAGGTTTTGATTTTACTTTGACAAGACACAGTTTCAAATAGAGTTTCCAATGTTTGTTTGTTTTTCTCGCTGACTAATGGGGGCAGCTCCTGTCAGATGCATCTGTAAACTCTTATAATAGTGACCTTATTTATCACTTTACGCTATAAATATAAATTAAGTGATAGATATAACACTATGAACAAGTTTCATTAAGTTCTGTTCATATAAAGCATGTTGGTTATTGTATTTGTTACTTTATTACAAATGCTAATGCTACTCTCTCTCCACCCTGCAGACTGTCCGTTCTACGTCGTCATTGAAACATCTGGATCAGACTCAACGCACGACGGAGAAAAACTCCAGAACTTTCTAGAGGAGGCAATGAATTTGTCTATGGTCGCTGACGGAACTGTTGCCACGGAGGACTCCAAAATAAAGGTAACTGGAATTCTTTTTGCGTTATTTTTCAAAGGATAAATCTAGGTATAAAGTTCTTGTTGTGTTAAATAAAGTTGATTCTTCTGTTCTGTATAACTTACGTAGTTTATTTTGAGTCAGTCCCAAGTGCAAGACTCATTTATAACCCCAGCTTTGTTTTAAACAGAAAAATGATGTACAGATACAAAAAAAACCCTTCCATTTCTTTGTCAACTGTTCAGGCTCTGTGGTCAATGCGTGAACGAGTCACAGAGGCGTTGACTCACGAAGGCTACACCTACAAGTATGACATCTCACTTCCTGTGGAGCAGATCTACCAGCTGGTGACAGACATGAGGACACACCTGGGAGACCAGGCCAAGAGTGTGGTGGGATATGGACATGTGGGTAAGACATGGGCGAATATATTTCTCCAAGTCCTTATCCACACGGAAACAGAACCTTCTCGATACAATCATTTTCTTTTTCCTTCTTAAAAACCCCCAAAAAACAGGGATTCCGTGTGGATAAAAAGCCAATATGATACTCGTTCCTGTGTATTCAGGCCCTAAAACATTAAATTTAAATGCACGTTTCACTCTTCATCCTGCCTGCATCATTTTCTTGTTGTCTTCCCTCATAGGTGACGGGAACGTCCACTTAAACGTCACCTCTCCTGCCAAAGATCCCGCTCTCGTCGCTGCCATCGAGCCGTTTGTCTACGAGTGGACGGCGAAGCGTCAGGGCAGCGTGAGTGCCGAGCACGGACTGGGCCTGAAGAAGAGGAACTACATCTACTACAGTAAACCCAGCCAGGCCGTGGCACTCATGGGAAACATCAAGGCCATGCTGGACCCGAAAGGCATTCTCAACCCATATAAGACTTTACCAGACGACCTGAAATGACCCACTCTCATCGCTCAGGGGTAAGTGTCATATATGTAGCTCAGTCTACAGCCCTTCATTTTCTTTTGCATTTGCTGCAAAAAAACGACGATAACTTCATGGTTTTTTGAAGTTAGTGGTTAACATTATGAACAACCTCTGCCACTCAAAGCTGCCTTAGTTTTATCTATTTCCTACACACAATGTCCAACTAGTTTAAGACAATAAGCATCATACTATACTATAGAGCAGGGGTGGACAATTATTTTCCCCAAACGGGCCACATGAGAAACTTTTGGACAACATACTAATGACTTTTTTGACTGATTTTAGAATACATACTATAAAATTACCTTTTTGACCTATTTTGGACAACATACTATACAATGACTGTTTGACTGATTTTGGACGACATACTATACTATGACTTTTTTGACCCATTTTGGACAAATGTACTATACTATGATTTTTTTAGGTAATTTTGGACGACATACTATGACTTTTCTGACCGATTTTGGACGACATTCTATACTATGACTTTTTTAGGTTGGCTGAGTGGTTTATCACGCTACCTTTTGTGTGCCAGCCTCGCCAGTGAACACAGGTTCGAATCCCATCCTTGACATTAACTAAGACACCTTTAGCTAAGACTTTTGGATGACCCATTTTGGACAACATACTATACTATGACTTTTTTGACCCATTTTGGACAACATACTATACTATGACTTTTTTGACCGATTTTGAATGACATACTATACTATGACTTTTTTGACCAATTTTGGACGACATACTACACTATGACTTTTTTAGGTGATTTATGATAGCATACTATACTATGACTTCTTTAGGTGATTTTGGATGACATGACTTTTTTGACAACATTGTGTTTCTTGTGTGGAATAAATGGTGTGTGACCAAAAACTTCTTGTTCAGTTGGCTGAGTGGTTTATCACGCTACCTTTTGTGTGCCAGCCTCACCAGTGAACACTGGTTCGAATCCCATCCTTGACATTAACTAAGACACCTTGACGTAAGACTTTTTTGGATGACCCATTTTGGACGACATGCTATACTTATGACTTTTTTGACCCAATTTGGACGACATACTATACTATGACTTTTTT